>NC_051080.1:952057-1104557 GCF_004664715.2 Peromyscus leucopus | reverse complement strand
TGTGTGCAGGGGTGCTAGCATGAAGGAGGGGAGAAGGGCAAGGCAAGGATTATGGAATGCACTTTGAACAGGGGGTTGAATTGCACCATAAAGTAGTATCTTTAATAAAAACAAACAAAAAACCCCTAACAATGGATATAGGAAGACATGATATAAAACGTGTAAGTTATCTTCTCTGCAGTGTTAAAAAAATGAAAGCATAAGCAATACTCCTGAAAGGGGAGGGCTGGAGCATGGCTTAGATAAATGAGACACTGTACATGTAATTACCACATAGTGGGGATATAGTACGGATTACTTTCCTTGCTTTCTTAGAAGCTGGAATGAAGGAAAGGATATTTTGGAGGTCGTTGCTGGCCTGAGACTCTATGGATCAATTCTGTGACTGCTAATGTATTTTATTCTTGATATCTTCCCATTTACAAAGGCAGGAAGTCGTTTCTGCTATCAAACTTATCCCATTTTGTTGAAATTAAGACACTTAAGTAATTGTCCAGCCATCATTCCTTAGTGTTCTGGAACACCACTTGGGGGGCACCCTGCCTACCTCTGATTCAAGGTGTAAGTTGTATACGCAGCCAGTGAATAGAAGTCCAAGTGAGGTCAAACACACCTGTTCTTTGACAGCCACACTGACACCGTTGTGAAGGGTTTTCATAAAGAGGTGGTTGTTTCAGAGTTTGAAGTTCTGCTCTCTAGGACGGAGAGAAAGGATCACGGG
Source organism: Peromyscus leucopus (assembly GCF_004664715.2). NCBI lineage: Eukaryota > Metazoa > Chordata > Mammalia > Rodentia > Cricetidae > Peromyscus > Peromyscus leucopus. The sequence continues at coordinate 1,103,836 of NC_051080.1, read as the reverse complement.
GTGGGAGATGTGGCTTTGAACAGTGCTGTTCCAGGGAGCTGTGTGAGCCTAGGGTTAGAGCGCTGAGTGGTGAGAGTTGGAGGCTAGAGGAAAGCACTACTGTCATTGACTCTGGCTCATGTGCTAAAATCCCTTCTGCTTTTTGCTTTCTCTCAAGCAGGGCATGTGCTGTCTGGCAAGGTATCTCTCTCCTGTCATTCAAAGCATGCCAGAAGCTCCTTTGTTTAAAGCATGGCTTTCTGGACTAGAGGACCCTCATCCTGATGGGGCTCAGATCTGGTCCCTGATTGCCACCCCCTCCCCACCCTCACATGAAGGGTTCCACCCTTCCCTCTCATTTTGCACTTATCTCAGTCTCCATTCTTAACAATACTTCTGACTTCTGTGGGATATTATTATTTAATATCTCAGCCTATAATCTGATTTTTTTTCCCCGTTTGTTCCTTTGTCTCTTATTTATTAGATCATCGTGATGACATTATGAGACTTTAAAGTATAGGAAGACTACGTGTAATTTCTCGGTATGATACCCAGCCCAGTGTGTGCAGACAGACAAGGGAAGGAAAGCTTATGATTGCGCCCTCATGTCCAGGTGCCTCTTCTGTCAAAGCCACGTCCCAAAGCCCCGTCTTTGAGGTCTTCTCCCGTCGCTGCCCACCTATTTCCTCCCTGGCTTATCCACTCTGTTTTTCATCATTCTGTAACTCAGACTCTTTTTTTATGTTTCATTCCAAACATAAAACACTCAAAATATTATTGAGGGGGAGGAGGAGCCCTTGGTGTAAGAAGGCAGCCGGCTGCACAAGTCAGAGCTTGAGAAATGCATACAAATGAGATGGCAAGCTGGAGAAGCCTACAGTATACGTGAGTGCCTGGAACAGGGAATGTGGCTTGATTTGGGAAGCCTTCCTGGAGGAGGAAACTACTGGTCTGGGCTTTAAAAAAATGGAAGGGACAGAAGGGAAAAACTAGGTGGATAAGGACGTGCCCAGCAGAAGTCTGTGTGCTGGCGGCACAATAGGAGCAGATTTCCCGTAGCCTCCAGTGGAGTGACCACTGTAGAGTCACAGCGTGAAGCCTGAGCTCTAAAGCTTATGCACAGGAATCAAGATTCGCTACTAGGAATAATAGTGAGTGAGTCTCTGCTGGCCCCTGAGAAAGGGAAGGTCAGGGTCACGGTGAAGGTTAAGGTTGTTCAGTGGAAAATGGCTCCCAGGAAAAGGAAAATGGTTCCTTTTGTCCTGAATCTGACTGGAGACCTGGTCAATGACCTGACTAGGGTGTGGGGGGTGGGGAGAGGGAGGTGGAGGACACCTGGGTGGGGAGGGGGTGAGGAGACAGGGAGCACATTGTTCTTCAGAGCTTGCATCACAGACTTTGCTCCTTTGAACAAAACCCTCTGTTTTCAGCCGGGCTGACTCATCCCTCCCTTTCCCCTTCTTCGGAGCTCCTGCATCCCAGGCAGACCTCGGTGCTGCCGGTGGCTGCAGTCCTGGGCGAGGACGACGCCACTGGGCGAGTACTCGTGGCTGCTTCCCTCCCATGTCTGCCTGTTTCTCACACCCTTGCCCAGATCTAAAGCTGAACAAAGGGAACTGGAAGGGAGCCTTTCAGATTCCTTTCCTTCCAGGTTGGATGACCCTTGACCCATTTTTGAATAAATGTAGACGTGGTGGGCTTTCCTGGATCCTCGGTCTGCTGTGGCTCAAGTCTCCGTCCCCATGCACTATTAGAATTCTGAGAAAGGAGGGAGAATTAGGATGGGATGGTGGTGAAAACCTCATGGAAGGACAAAATTTTAAGGGAAAATTTAAGACTAGAACATTCTATGTAAATGGAATAACATAAGTGCTGGTTATTATTATTATTATTATTATTATTATTTTATCAACTTGACACAAGCTAGGGTCATTTGGGAAGAGGGAGCCACACCTGAGAAAATGCCTCTGTAAGACTGGCCTGTGGTAAGTCTGTGGGGTATTTTTTTTTTAATTTAATTTAATTTTATTTTTTAGTTGATGATTGCTGTGGGAGGGCCCAGTTCAACAGATTGGTCCTGGGTAGGGTAAGAAAGCAGGCTGAGCAAGCCATGGGGAGCAAGCCAGTGAGCAGCATTCATCCATGGCTTCTGCTTCAGTGCCAGCCTCCAGGTTCCTGCCTTGAGCTCCTTCCCTGATTTCCCTCCATGATGGACGGTGATGTGGAATAAACCCTTTTCTCCCAAGTTGCTTTTGGTCCTGGCTTTTATCACAGCAACAGACACTGACTAGGACAGGACATAAATATGGAGCCGAGTAAGCACAAGACACTCTGCACTTTCCACAGAACTTTTTAGGGTCATGGATGACACCTATCCCCTTTTGACTCTTCAGCCTGTCAAATATATGGTAAGCAGATGTTTAGTCTTGAGAAGCTGAGGCAGGAGGATTGCTATGGGTCTGAGGCCACTCAGGTCTGCAGAATGAGATTCTCTCTTTAAAAAAGAAATGTAGACTCTTTGTGGAGGTGCACACCTAAGAGACCAGCTTGTGGGAGGTAGAGGCTGGAGGATTGTTGCAGGTTCGATGTCAGCCTGCTCTATAATAAGAAGTTACAGCTTGGGCTACAGTGTGAAACGCCACACAAACACACACACACACACACACACACACACACACACACACAAAATGAAATAAGAAATAGAACCTTAGGCTCCACTGGAGAGGTTGAAATGACAACCAGAACTGTCCAAATGAGATTCTTCTGGAGGCTGTGGGCTGATAGCTTGGAAAGGAGACAAAGGGCCAGGTGATCATTTATAGAGCCATTGTATGAGAGATGCAAAAAACTGACCTGAAACAATGGCATGGGGATGGTAATGACTGGATGGAGGCGCTAGCATCGTGAAAGCATGAATGGAGTGTGATCGTGGTGGACTCTGATGGGGTTAGGGTGGGAAGTGCAGTTACGATGGAGATAGAAGGTAAATCACAGCATCGACAATTTGTGGGAAAGAGGTTGTCTGTAGCAGGGAAAGAGCAAGTTAGGAGCCTGGTTCTTGAAGGGAACATGGTTTTTTTTTTGTTGTTGTTCATCTCTCTCTCTCTCTCTCTCTCTCTCTCTCTCTCTCTCTCTCTCTCTCTCTGTGTGTGTGTGTGTGTGTGTGTGTGTGTTTAGACAAGGCTTCACTGTGTAGCCCTGGTTTATCTGGAACTCACTATTTGGAAGAACTCAAAGAGATCCACCAGCTTCTGCCTCTGATGTGCTGGGATTAAAGGTGTGTGCTGCCATGTCCAGCCTGGGACATAGGCTTTATATTTTAGGATTAGTTGGTACAAAGGGCTGGAAGAGTTTGCACTAGAAAGGTTTGTCATGCTTTGGAGAAGGACAGATCCGGAATGCATCCACAGAGATGTAACAACTGCAGCTGTGAAAATGGGTGAAGTAACTGAGAAAGCACCAAGAAAGAGAGCGAGGGGGCACACCTTTCATAGCTTCTGGTCTTCACTTGTCTTGTTCTTGACATGGGAGAGTAAATAACTCCCCGTAAACATAAATGACCTGTGTTCAGTCCTCTGCAATCTTCCTCTCTCTTACTGGAGCCCAGATTTTGACCAGAAAAAATAATAGGCTGTGTTTCCATGGGAGATTTTAGGTCATCCAGCTGAAACAGATGGAGGCCATTTTAGATGCCTGTTTGTATTTTGATTTTTAGCTCTTTTGAGAAGACGCAAATGTTTGGGCAGTTTTGCTCGGGTGAGTTTGAAGGGCTCACGCCTCAATGCAAATCTGTTTTGCGCCCATTTGTGAAAGACTTAAGAAACCCAGTCTGGGAAGTGGGTGGGTGGAGTGGACAGTGATTTGCTCCTGAGCCCCGGACGCTTCACTTGTCTTTTTCATGACTCCCCACCCTTCTGACTTTTCATCCAGAGATCTCAAAGCCCTAAACAAGCCTTGATCCTCCCTGACCCCCTGAGTCATCTTCTGCTTCCATTTTCCCAGATGTGGGGGCAGGAGAATGCCGTGTTTGGGGGTGGGTGTTTGGTAGGTGGATGGGTGGGGGAGGACGAAGAGGCGAGCACAGGGACTCAGGGCGCCTTCCTGATCACGGGCGGGGTGAGGAGCAGGCATCAAGGTAGTTCTAGCTCAGTGTCAGCTTGTCCTTTTGAGGTTGTTTTATGACTGGAGAGACTCTGCTGAAGAGTCCGAGCTAGAGAAATTGAAGAACAAACAAAGCTGTAAAAGACGCCGATAAAATCCCTCCCAGCACAGAACAGTCTTTGGAGCCTTTCTCAAGAATCTCAGAATGATCAGGAAAGGCTAATTAAGTCTCACAGCCCCCAGTGGGGACCAGGATGAGACCAACATTAGGAGCAGAGAACACTTAGAAAGATGTCCCTTTTCTCTCTGTTCACTCAAGGGACCCAGGTGGTCAAGCATCCAGTTCAGAAATTGATTTAAGACTGAGGAATGAAAGGGGACTATGTAGAAAATTACTGACATTTTTCTATGACTCCTTTTGGTAAATGAGTGCCTGAGGACATGGGGGAAGGCTAGGTGAGGGGAACCGTGAGTTGGAGACCATTAGGAATGGAGAATAGCTGGGAGGGAATGAGAACCAGTGGGTCTGTTCACAGGTGTTCTGAAGAGCGGATCTAGATGGGATGCAGGTATCTGGACTCAGAGGATGGTGGTCTGGGGGCTTGGGGTTTGAACTGGGGTATCTCTAAAGGATCTGCATTTGAGTACCAACTGACTAGGAGTTCTGGCTGGGAAGGTAGGTGAATGTAGGGAGAGAGGATCAGAGGGATGGTGAGGTGGGGTCGTGGGGGCCAGATGTACCTGTGCAAGAACAGCGATGCAGTGATCTGGGAAGAAACCCTGGGGCATAAACACCCCCAAGCCTAGCTATTCTTCTGTCTTTTGTTCTGAATAGATTGTTGGATTGGTCAGAAAGGGAAATCTTATGAGCTGAAATGACTTAGAGGTGGGAGGGAAAGTTGATGGGGGAGTGTGTTTGCAGGGGAGCCATAGAAACTGCTGGTTTCCATGGTGATAGCCGAAATCTTCGTTTTTAGTCTCCTGACTTCTACAGCGTGGAAGGGAAAGCTGTAATAGAGAAATGCTACCTTTTCATCTCCTCAGCTCAATCAATATTGGGGTGGAGTGGGGAGGTTGGTGAGGGTGGGGGTCTTTAACAGGCCACAGTCTCTAGGCTCCCAGGTTAATTGAGTTATCTCCTTTGATGTCTTTGGGTGTATATTCAAGAAGTTTTGTACTAGAGCAGCAGAAACCAGAAACCCTTCTTACAGAGGGATTATCTTGGCTCCAGAAAGTACCTCCACCTATGACATCCTCATCCAAGTAGAGGCAGACAGACCTCTTAAAACCCGAGACTAAGTTTGGGTTCCCATGGTTTAGTGACCTTCCTTAAAATTTCCTTTGAAGACGTAGGACAATTGACCCCCATATGGAGTCTCTCCAGCTTTTTTCTCCCCCTGAAACAGGATTTCATATAGCCCAGGCTCACTTGAATGCTCTCTTTAGCTGAGAATGACCTTGAACTTCTGATCCTTTTGCTTCCACCTCCCACGAGTTGTGTTTACAGGTGTGTGCCTGATTAGTACTTGGAATCAAACTTAGGGCTCCATGCATGCTAACTAAGTACCCCCGACTCCTCTCTGGCTTCCCAGGGGCTCTATACTGTCTACTTGCTGTTGGGCATAGGGTCACAAGTCAGGCCAGAAGAGGCTGAGATGGTGAGTGCTCAGAAAGGCCAGTAAGGAGCCGTTGCTACCAGAGCTCAAGTCTCCAGCAAATGAAAATGGGATAGTATAAGAATCCTGGCTGTCCAATTCTACCTATTTTCCCTGTGACAGCCACAATGCTTGGATGACTCTAAGACAAACAAAACCCATATAGAACATGAAGGATTTAACCTGCCTCCTGTTCCAGAATACCCCGACTTTTGCCCTAGTCACATCCCCTGTGTAACTGGCTCCAAGTTGAGGTGGGTACCCCGATACCTAGTGCAATGAGATCATGTCTTAGGCACAGTGGCTCCTGTGTGCTCCCCGAATTCCTTCCACCGGCCTGGCTTGTCTAGTGACTTCAGAGCGGAGCAGCTGCCAAGGCTGGTTCCTCCGTCCACAGGGATTGGCTGCAGGATGTTTTTTGAACAAATATCTGTCTCCTTTTTGTCTGTGTTGTGCTAAGCTCTTCTCTGCCTCGTAGCCTCAGCACTTGACGAAGCCCCTGACTTACAGGATCCTGAGGAGTTACCTTTTCCGACCAGCAGCACCAAGGGTTGAGACCAAACAGGTGCCTCTTGCACAGAAATTTCCCAGTAGCCTTCTTTCTTCTCTGTGGCGCTGCCTCTGTTCTGGGTCAGTAGATAGCCCCTCCCCGGGGCCTGACCTTCCTCCTGTTCACTGCAGCCGCTGTGCCCTTTCTAGGGTTGTTCCAGTTTCTTCTCAGCCTTTGCTGGTTCCCTACTGTTCCCCCCACCTATCCCTTACTATTCCTCCTGTTCTTCCATCTTCTCCTTTCTTTCACAATCCGTTCATTGAGCACCCATTTAATGTCAGACACCCCGGCTAGCTCTCAGTTCAAGACTCGGCCCTTTGAAGAAGCGGAGGGTCCTGTAGTGGAAGCATGAAAGTCGCAGAACAATTCTAATGCAATGTGACTCATGAAACCCCTTGACCGCTCCCTGAAGCCTCTCAACTGTAATAAGTTAGTGTGCTATAATCCCTGCCTACAGCTAGGTTCTTCTCATTGCCTAACCTTAGTCAGAGTCATTCTTTGGGCCTAGTTTGATCACAAGACCCCTTCCTTCCTTCCTTTCTCTCTCTCTCTCTCTCTCTCTCTCTCTCTTTCTCTCTCTTAAGAAAATAAGCCTGACTTTGATGGCCACTTCCCTCATTTTTTGGGTTGCTTGTGAAGAACAATTGAAATCATGGATGTAATGGTCGAGAATGTTAGATAAGACTCCCCTCTTGCCGGGCAGTGGTGGCACACGCCTTTAATCCCAGCACTCGGGAGGCAGAGCCAGGCCAGCCTGGGCTACCAAGTGAGCTCCAGGAAAGGCACGAAACTACGCAGAGAAACCCTGTCTCGAAAAACCAAAAAAAAAACCAAACAAACAAACAAACAAAAAAAAAAAAAAAAAAAAACCAGGATCGGGACCCTTTCACTTGAGCGAAAGTCGCTTGGGTGCCACTGTGCTAAAAAAAAAAAAAAAAGACTCCCCTCTCAATTTTTTACTTTAGAAGTGATGGGCAGGGATGACAAGATGTCTCAGTGGGTAAAAGTGCTGGTAACCAATTCTGATGGAGTTCAATTCCTTGACTCACAAGGTAGAGAGAACTGACTCCTACAAGTTTTCTTCTAACCTTCACATGCACTCCATGGCATGAGTGTGCTCATCCACTTACATACATACATACATACACACACACACACACACACACACACACACACACACACACACATCACATCACATTAAAAATGAAGAGATTTTCTCCTATGAAAAGTTCAAAAGATAATTTTAGATAATTCTGAGTTGCCTCAATCTTTAGTCTCACCTCATTAAGTGATTTGTTGATTGCAATAGCCAATGGATCCATGTCTCTTTACACATTCTTCTTGGCACAAACAAATGGCCTTCACTGTGATAATAGATTGAGGTAAGAGAAAGGATCTTTTACCTATCTAGGTATGAAAATACAAGCCATAGGAAAACCTCCTCCATTACAGAGCATCATCCTTAGAGTCAGAGGCATTGCCGTGATGATCCGGGAGGAGCCTGGGGATTACATGGGAGAGCGGTAGTGGTGCTTGATCCTGGATGATGGATTTCCAATTGAAATTAAGTCTAACAAGGCTCCCTGAGTCAGAAAATGTCATCAAGCCCTATTCCTAGTAACAACTTGAGAGCAGCTGTCTGGATTCACTCCATTAGCTACAGAGGGTGGAGGCAGAGAGTAGGCAGATGCTGCCCAAGGACGGGGAACATTCTCGGATCCAAGGATGAAAGGCTAGCCTCCTCCTGGCAGTCTGGAGTCCTGGCTGGCTGAGCTAACCCTGATGGCTGGGCTGCATCAGGGTCTCACTCCTGTTTCTTCCATCTGATGCACCCACACAGTGGGTGTCAGGACAGGTGGCTGACTGTCCAGAGTCCCTCTGTCCTACACCTGCCTCCTGGCTGCCCAAAGCCTTTGCTTTCCCAAACTCTTTCTGAGTGCTTTCAACATTGTCAGGGATTGGGGCTCATCCTTTAAAGCAAGACCATTTCTTTGTAGCCTGGGCTTGGTAGAAACTTTTATACATCACATTGCTATCCTTTTTTTTTTTTTTTTCAACTTCAGGCCAGCCTCAAACTTGCTTCATAGTAAAGGATGACCTTGAACTTCTGATCCTCCTGTCTCCACCTCCTCAGTGCTGACATTACAGGTGTTTGCCACCACAAACAGTTTGATACGGTGTTAGGGACTGAGGCCAGGGCTTTATGCATGCTGGGCAAGTGCTCTATTGACTGAGCTACACATCCAGCCCCAGGCTTTCCATTGTGTTCACTCCCTTCTCTTCCCAATCATGCAACTTCTCATTCTCCACCCCCCTTTTTCTGTGTTTGTATGCTTCACCCCAACTCAAAATAGAACCAAGGCCCATCTTCTTTGGCTTCTCAGGGTTTATTATTTTATTCTTGAGTATGTTTCCAGCTTTGATGATCAGTAAGTTCTTTTCACAGTTTATTTATTTATTTTACTATTTCAGCTCAACCCTGGGTCTCCTTAATGTCCTAATGGAAGCCATGTTCCCAAGGACTTGGAGCCTGGCATTTTAAGAGCTTGCTCTTCTCTGTCGCCGGCCAGTTCTTTCATGTACAGGCTGCTGAGTGAGGAGACTCATGCTTGGTACTTGCAGAGCTGGGCTAATGACTCAGTATGTGCTGGTGGGGCTCAAAGGCACAACAGAAACCCATTTATAATGTCCCCCCATCCTTAAGAGGATGAACAACATCACCAGGGATTAAGAGGAGGCTCCAGGGTTTATTTTTACCTCAAGAGGCTCACCTTTAAAAACCAAGTCCTCAGCATTAAAATGGGCTTGGATTTTAGACCTTTTATGTGGCGGTGCCATTTTTCAATCACTCCTGCCTTTACCATAATATTTTTTGTGGTAAGACAGACACACTGTGAAACATGCCATTTTAACCAGTGTTTAGGTGTGCAGTTCAGCGACATCAAGTGCATTCACAGCCATCCCCAGAATGTTCTCATCTTCCCCAGCTGGAAGTCTGTCCTTAATAAACACTAACTCCCAGCTCCCTCAGCTGCCATCTTGACATCCTTCCTTTACTGTCTCTCTCAGCTTCTTAGCATCATCCCGACCACAGAAACTCTAGTTCTGCTAAATCCCAGAATCCTCTTCACTGGCCTCGGTAGCCTCATTCTGTCACTTCTTGGTTCAGAGTTCCTCTCTGTGAGGCAATTCTGAGTCCTAGCCTTTATGTGGGTCATCTTTCTTCATCTTCTCCTCAAGTGTGGCCCTCCCCACTTTCTCCTCTGTCCAGTTGGTCCTCATTTTCACGTATCTCATTCCAAACTTGTCCTGCTTTAAGATTACCCTCCCTGGTGTCACCCCGCACACCCCATCTACATGATATGACCTTGCTGTCTCCCAGAACACACACGGCACTTAGTTCGATTGCTGTCAGGCAGTTCTTGTTTTTCTTCATTTTGCTTCCTTTTCAGACAAGAGGCACCTTCTGTGCAGTGTTCTCTTTTCTAGATCCTTACTGCTCAAACTGTGGTCCGGGTTCTGGCAACATTAGTACCGCTCAGAGCTTGTCACCAGTGCAGAGTCTCAGGCTCCACCCCGACTTACTGAATAATAACCGTTCTTTTAACAAGACCTCCAGATTATAGTGTACAGGTTAAGGTCTAAGAAGCGCTGCCATAAGAGGGTAATAAGTAATTTATTTTGCAGGTGTTTATAGCTAAAAATTAACACCTCTAGACTAGATTCAAACGGTAAAGATATTGTTGAGGAGGAAAAGAGGAGTATTTTGTATGCCTTGAATTCATTGGGGGTTCTGAGAGAATTGCCTGGAAAGCTGAAAGTTGATTCTGGAATGGTGGGAAGGCTCGGGAGTCTATTCTCAAGAGCAAGGCATGAGGCTTGCATAGGGAGAGGGTTGCATTCCCAACTGTCTGCCTCCTACTGAAGCAGAGAGGGGTACAGGTCCCTAAAATTCACTTGGAGCTTAGCTGATGATGTCTTTTCAGAATGAAGGCACCTGTCTCAAAGCAGATCCATCCCTCCAGCAGGGCTTCCCGCTCTCAGAATAAGGGACTGGTTTCTGTCTCCATGGCTGGTGCTGATTCATCCTTTGTAGGAGGGCTGACTGCAGCTGGGAAAAGCTGGGGAGCCCGAGTAATTCTCTCCTCCTTCCTCACTCCACAGAGAGTGGAGACAGGGTGTGGGAGTCAAACCTGTTCTTCACATAGCAATCATCTCGTCTCACTCTTTGCTCTCACTCCAAGAAGTTGAGTCCACAGCTGGGAAAACCTGGAGCCAGTCTGAGTCTTCTTGGCTTATAGCCAGCCTTCCTGATTTTTTTTTTTTCTTTCTCTTTCTGGGGATCCGCAGGAGTCAGGCATCTTCCTCTAGTCTTAGGTATTAGAAAGCCCTGTCCCATTGAGGCAAAGGCTAGTGGTGGGAGCTTGAACTCTTAGGTTCCTGCCTGGCTCTCCTCTGTCATCTTCAAAAAAGGATGCCAGGGTTCGAGATCTACTTATTTAGTTTTATTATTATTATTATTATTTTAACATGGAGGTGGGGAGTTATACAGAAGAATAAGGTAGTTTGGGGACAACCTGGAGAGAGCTGCTGGTGTGTTGTGTGGGGAAATAGTGTACATAAAATGTCTCTTTGCCTAGACTCATGGGAAAGACTACTTTGAGTCTTTGCCTTGTTTTACTGGTCCCTTGGGTCTATGGCTCTGTTGGTGGAGTGGTGTTTTTGTTCTAAGAGAGGTCTCTAGAGCAGAGACCTGAGGTATTTGATAGATTTGCAGTCTGAGCAAAAGACCCCACGAATGTCTCTTGTCGTGTCCAAAGTTATTGCCCTTCGGAGCAACCCTTTGAATTTTACCACATGCTATTATCTGGTCCTGGTCCTGGGTGTCATATCTAGGGCTAGCATGGGACTGGTTATACAGTCCATCACCAGGATGTCTTACTCGCATACATCATCCCAGTGCTGCTCTACAGCTACTGCTGGAGCACTTGGTGTCCTGGGCCCTCAACATGTTCGCTTTCCCCACCTGGCTGAGGGCTCCCTGCAGGCCTGCAGAGGTGCCCCCTTTCTGTGTCTACTTCATGTGAGTGCCAGAAGAGGCTGATGAGGAGGGAGTGTGAAGGAATCCCACCTGTCTGGCTCAGACCGTATGCATGCAGGTCCTTGGTGAGAGAAAGAGTATGCATTTTTCTGAACTCACTTTTTGGTCACTGAGCTGCTTCAGAAGAGTAAAACTTGTGATGAGGCTGTGGCCTTGGGCCTGTATTCTTTCTTAGGCTTTTTTTTCTAAGCCTGTCCCAATTTGGGGTGCTTGGAGGTTGGGGGTGTATGTTGGTGATGGCTGGTATATGGTAGAAACATAAAATTTTAGTAAGGAGAAGCTATCTCAGGAATCTATAATGAGCACGTGTGTTATTTCTTTTCCAACAGGCTACATAATTTTATGACCAATTATTCCATTTGTAACGACGCTGAGATAACAGAGATCCCATCTCACGCTCCATGGAACACGCCAAGCACTCATGGGAGCTCAGCGACATCATCCCTTCCTCAACAACTGGACAGCTGGAGTGCTTCCACTCAGTGCTAGAGAGAGAGAGAGAGAGAGAGAGAGAGAGAGAGAGAGAGAGAGAGGTGTGAACCTTTTATGAATAGCAAAGGGAGAATGTACTAGAAGGGGAGGGGAATGGAGTATTCTGGGGCTTTAAGATGAAGGAGAAATTGACTGTGGATAAGTCAAAAGATTAGTCTTTTGGCAGAAGAATTTTGTGATCCAATATAGCTTTCCAGTGAATTTTATTTACACTAAACAAGTGCACAGGCGTCTTTGGCCATGAGCGCTGGTGCCATCCCAAGCTGCAAGGAAGGTTTTGGGAGGTTTAGAAAAAGATAATGTCCAGGTGGGGCTTTGAAGGGAGCTCCCCTTTGGGGCTGGTGGGCCTCTTTGTGTGTGTGTGTGTGTGTGTGTGTGTGTGTGTGTGTGTGTGTGTGTGTGAGAAAGAGAGAGAGAGAGAGAGAGAGAGAGAGAGAGAGAGAGATGTAGGGTTAGGGTTAGGGTTAGGGTTAGGGCAGCACAGTGTGGTCCAAGGAGGCCTTGTGTCCAAAAGCAAAAGAAATAACATCTCTCTCTCTCTGTCTCTGTCTCTGTCTCTGTCTCTGTCTCTGTCTCTCTCTCTCTCTCTCTCTCTCTGTCTCGTCTCTTATCGTCCTGGAGCTCCACAAGTAGGTTACGCTGCTGGCTAATGAGCTTCTAGAATCCATTTATTTCTGCCTCCCCAATCCCTGTATTACAAGCACATGTTACCTTGTATTAATAGCTGGATCTTTCTTTCTTTCTTTCTTTCTTTCTTTCTTTCTTTCTTTCTTTCTTTCTTTCTTTCTTTCTTTCTTTCTTTCTTTCTTTCTTTTTCCTTCTTTCCTTCCTTCCTTCCTTCTTTCCTTCTTTTCTTTTTTTATGTGAGTCCTGAGGATTGAACTCAGATCCTAGCACTTGTAAACAAGTACGTTGCTGGTTGAACTTTCTCCCCATTCCTTGCTTTTCTTCCCTCAAACCCATGTCAGGAGAGTGTTGTTAGCTGCCCAGACAAACCTGATAGTCAGTTCCTCATGTCCAAAGCAAGCAGGTTAAGAATTGGCATCCAGCTTTGCCACTGATTGGTCTAGACTGCTCACTTGGTCCTGCCTCCACGATTTTCTCCAAGGTCTTTCCCACCAACTTGCCCTTTTACCACATTTATGTCTGGTTTTTCTTGTCTACTAATTGTTTAGGATGAGGTATTTGAAGTAGGCAGGCCTCAGTTTGAATCCCACTTAGTATTATATTACTTAGACTCTTTGATGTTCTTTTCCCATCTGTAAAATGGGGATAATAAAGCCTACCTCTCAAACTAGTTGTAAGAATTAAATAGGAGGATGTGTCAGTGAGGGCTTGGCACAGGACAAGTGCTTCATACACGGTCGTTAACAGTTTACTTTGAATTCCCTCTCTCCGCTCCCTGGCCACTTTTCATCAGTACACAGAGCAGAGAGCAAAGAGTGATGGCCAGAGAGCTGGGCATACAAGGTGAACGGTAAGAAAAGTGGAGGGACAAGAGGCACCGTGGAGACGGAGTCATAAACACAGTTACAGTCACGGGACACTGGGAACAAGACACGGCGCTGGACAGGGGTAGAGGAGCAGTGAAGGAAGGCGGAGAAGTGAGAAGATGTAAAGTCATCTGGAAAGGCAGAGACGTGAATGGACTCCAGATAAAGCCCATCAGAGGACAGGGATGGAGAGTTCTTCTGGCCCTGCTGTCATGAGTTCCCAGTCCCTGTCCCCACCCATCTTGACTGTCCATCCATCCCACTGCTAACCCTGACCACCTCTGTCCCACCCTGGGCAGCCCGCCTCCTCTCTTCTACCTCTGTCACCCACGCCATCTTAGTTACCGGAGTCCACAGAATTTTTCATTTCAAACAAAACTGTTTGGAGTGCAAAAGCATCATGGTGTCAGGCAGTCGGTGCAATAACCAGGTGTAGTTTTACAGCCACCCCCCCCCCACTGTAACTGCACTTTCATATATCTCTGGCTGAGACAGGCAATTTTCTTTCAAAGATTGTTTTTTCTGGAGCCTGTGATTTCTGCTCTCGCCTCCAACCTCTGGGATATTAAAACGGGGTCAGTGGCTCTTGGCAGGCTGACCGATTTGTGGCCACTCCCCAATTCACCCTCCTGTCTCTGTGTCTCCAATCTTGCCATCCCTCTGCCTCTGCACCGCAGCTGGTCAGGTTGGAAGAAAACAGCTTTTGTGTTAAAGCTCTTGAGACAGAGGCCAGGACCTTCTGGGAGGTTACTGTCTTTCACACCGAGGAGACAGGTGTCTAACTTTGAATGTGGAGGGTAGAGGAGGGACAGGGAGCCAGGACAGGATTTGTCCCACCCCACCTCATTCTGAAGAACTGGGTGAACAAAACTCAGGTTTAACCTCAGGGAGTCTTTCTCTGCTAGGAACGGAGAGGAGACTGGTATGAGACAACCAGTGTGATTACTTTTTTTGGAATTTTTGGACAATTGGAAGAATTGTGGTGTACTGTAGATTGAGGGCTGGCTTAGGGGAGACCTGGATTATGGGAAAGGATGACAGGACCCCTGCCTCCCTAAAGAGAGGTTTTCATGCCGTCAGAAGCAGTGTTCGCCATTGTTTGCTGTGACAGTATTTTCTGGACTTCTAAATCCTTATCCCAACCAGGTAGCAGACTTTTTTTTTTTTCCCTTGGGTGAGGCACCTGTATATGCCTTTGGGGTTGTCCATTTGGTACTTCTCTATTTCCTGGCTCACGGCTTGATCAACATCCTTCCTGGGGTCCAACTTTCATTCCTATCCTTTGATAACAGATCGAATCCTCTTGAAAAACAACATGATACAACACCCTCCCCCCTTCTCACCCATACCATCCCTTGTTTTTATTAAATAAAAGTAAGTGGAGCTATAAGATGTGACTGGCCTGGATCCCGGCTTCATAAAACAAAACTAACACCCTCTTTATCAAAGGGCTGAGGCATCCAGAGAAGATTTCTTAGGCCATTTTGCTGTCACGTAAATGGGAATCAATATTCAATAAGCCCTTGATGCACTACACTAGCGGTTCACTTAATACCGGCTTCCAGTACAGTAAGTGGCGTTGATATAGGGAGGGCTTGTTTGTAAAATAACACTGCAGCTCTCACCTCCTGGATATTGGATCTGGCTTCCCTTAGGCAAGAAGATTCAAGGCTCTGAGGAAGCAGAGTCATCCCACCACCTCAGCATGTCTAGCCTGAAAAAGTGAAGGGATTGGATGCTTTTATTAAAGTCAAGTGGTCTAGAGGTCATTAGGCACATTCCTATTAGGAAGTTTTCCACTATGCCTGGCCGGATTGCCTCCTTCTTCAATAAATTAGTCAAATTGAAAACCAATTGAAGGGTAGAATTTATTCTGCCATTAACGTTATGAGAACAGACCCTCCTGTGGTGGTTAGAAATAATATCTCATTCGCTTCTCTCCGCACTGTGTTCGCTGTAAGGAAAGACTGCAGCTGCCTGGCCCCCTGGTGGATGGATGGCAGTTCTGAGTTTCTCTGTGCAGAGTGACTCTGTGAGTTTGGTAATAAATGGAATATTCAAATGTGGTTATTGATTTATTTTCCATTCAGTGGTATCTTTGCTCGGAATGTGTAACCTCATACTTACTTCCTCTGCCTAGCTCCCAGTAAGCGCACGCTAAGAAGATGTGATCAGATGTTTAGATGCTTAAATGTGACAGGAAAACATTGTACAAAGCTTTGTATGATCCATTTCAGAACCCAACAGATTTTAGAAAATTTATCTAACATGTTTGTATTGTCTGTGCTATTTTTTTTCAGTGCCAATATTCATAGAGAATTTAAGCATTAGCAATATGGGGGGTGGGGGATACATTTATTCTGCATTATAGTCATGCCTATTTCTTATCCTATTTAGGGTGAGGATGCTGTCTGCACCCCTGTCTTGAATATGCTGAAGGAAGTTGGATCCCCGGTCACCAGTGATCCCGTAACTGTCCGTACATGAGTGATGCACAGACCTAAGTCTCCTGGAGCCATTTTAGACAGGATCTCTGCAAAGTATCACTTCAGCCGACCCTGATACCGATAGACGTACTGAAGTATGGCTTCTCTTCTTGGGTGTAAGTCACAAGCTAGAGCACTCTGCAGTGTTTCTGTATTAAGCTGTTTCAGTGAGGAGAGCCCTCCAAAGTATTGGGCATGGATGCACACTTCTTAGGGAGGGGTTAGAATCTCCTCAATGTTTCTCTTTTTGGAGTTCCTCATCTGGTCCAGTTTGATGGCCTTAGGAAGAAAGCAGAGAGAGTGCCTGGGTGTGCTGAGCTTGCAAGAGGCTAATGGCATCTGTGACCTGACTTGGGATTTTACGATCATTTTCTGGGATTTCTAAATTAAGAGGAAGAGTACTTGTCATTCCTCTCTTCCAAATAAGAGGGAAAAAGATGAGTGAAAGGTGACATTTCAGTAAAGGGTTGAATTTTTAACACAACTGGCACATGATTGACTCCTTCAGTTGGGGGCCGTTCTGCTGTGCTTGCAGGCCTCATCTTAGGCTGATGGTGCAAGAGCCGAGTGTGATTCAGGTACTTCCCACCTCATCAGTTTCTAGTTCTAGCCTGGAGCCCCTACTTCCTTCCTCCTTGCTGGTCTGCCTTTCTTGAATCGAACAAACACAAACTCAGATGGTGTGAGTGACGGCACGGTGTTCTCCGAAGCCACATCACGCGGCTTACAGCCGCCTATGGTTCCAGCTCCAGGGGATCCAAGGCTCTGGCTTCTTCAGGCACCTACAGACATGTGGGGCACATACACTTACACAGGCACACACACATGCACATAATTTTAAAAATTAGATGAATTTTAGACAGACAAATGCAGGGAAGCACTTTTCTTTGGTTGGAGAGGAACGCCTATCTTTCCTGCTAACACTTCAGATAATGCTGCCTAAGTTAGTTGGTACAGAGGAGGAAGCCAGGCCCAGAAGTTGGAACTCTGAGAGCACAAGGAGTCCTTAGATGACTTCCTTAGGCAAAGAGGTCACAGGAGACTTGAAGTTTTCTTCACTTGACGAGGTAACAAAGAGATACGTGGTCAAGGTTGTCTTGGTGAGTCCTACTGTGCCGTACTTGAGCCTTTGAGTCTGTTTTATGTAGAATGAACGGGCTATCTCAGATCAGTAGCATCTCCACATAGGGTATTGTTGATGACCAGCCCCTCTTCCCTCTGGTTGAACGCCCGTTCAATCATTTGGTACCGCTGGCAGCTCATTTCTTGCCACGACTTGTGTTCTGGCATCAGTGTTCCCCCACGCAACAGCTGATGACATCTCTTGGCCTCCCCCATCCATTCAGCAACGCCTCTCCCCCCAACCCGCCTCCTCTGCCTGCTGTCCCAGCCTGTAACCCTGATCTCATTTCCTCCTACCTCTCACACCATTCTGAGACCTCTTGCCCCAACCTGTGCTGGGGCTCTTTCTTTGGAGCCCCCCATTCCTTGGCAGAGTCCATGCCTCCAATCTACGTCCTTGCTGGAACATTTGTGCCTTCCCCAAGACATTCAGAGACTGGAGGACTCTGTAGAAGGGGTGCGACTCCTATCCCTGAGGTTGCCCCCAGCTCCCAGTGGGGCGGATTTCAAGCTTGGGTTGGTTGTGTGTTGTCTGTCTGTCTCAGACTTTGCAGCCCCTGAGGCAATGGCTCTGCCTTTGCAGGCTCAGGCTCAGGAAAGCCTTGGCAGCCAACAAATAATAAATAACACCCTGGTAACACCACCTGCGACTTGCTAATGAGAGTCTTTCCTCTGCCTCCCCTTCTCTTGGAGGTTGGGGGTGGGGTCTCCCCATTTCTAGGCAAATGGGTCTCTTCTGATTTTCCATGTAGGACTATTGCCATTGAGTGGTGGGGTTGGGGTGAACAACAGGTTCTTTGCAGAGACATAGTGATGGGCTTGATGAGCACAGTAAATAATTACAGACTGAATTTCTTTTTCTTTTTGTTTATTTTTGTTTTTGGTTTTTGAGACATGGCTTCTCTGTGTAACACCCTTTGGCTATCCTGGAACTTGCTTTGTAGACCAGGCTGGACTCGAACTCATAGAAATCAACCTGCCTCTTCCTCCCAAGTGCTGGGATTAAAGGCATGTGCCACCACCACCACCACCCAGCCAGAGTGAATTTCTAATGTGTCCTTTGCCTTGAGAACTTTGGCAAGATGGAAATATTTGGGAGCAGGAGCCTAGGTCTGAGCTTTGGCTTCCAGAGGCCAGCGGGGAGCTATCATCTAACTCTCCTTCCTCACAAGACCGTTTCCTGTTGTCAGTTAGTTCTCAGAATCTGTTATATACTCAAGTAGTCTTCCTCCAGATACATAGGGTAGTCTACAGAACGACTCTTTTGCCTTCTTTCTATGTTTAGTGAGTTCAGGTTAAAACATAAAACACAGTTTTCTTGAAAGTGATTACATTTGAAATGTAGCAGTCACCACTGGGTGCCTCAGCAGTGATTTATTTGGCTGACATTCTCCAAAAAGATTAGGGCAGGTATGCAACTGTGTCCCCTTATGTATACACGAGTCACCGCCCAAACTCAGTATCCTGAAGTATGTCTTCTGACGTAGGTTCTGTTGAAGAGCACACATGCCAGCAGGCAGACTCTTCTGCCTTTGTTGCCAGAGTGGCAGTGGCAAAGGGGGCAAGCAGAGACTATGCTTTTCTGAGACTGTCTGGTGCTCCATCCAAATGGTCTATGGGTTTAATCCTCATTCTAAAGGCAGGTTTCAAAATCTGTATCAGAAAGAGTTATTCAAAAATGGTTTTGGATCCACAGTGGTGTGACTGGGCCAGAATGGGCTGTTTTTGTCCAGGGATGTACTTAGTTCTCACTGTAATACTGGGGAGGCTCTAAGAAGGGATGTGAAAGTATGGGGGGGCAGTGAGTAGAAATCACCATCTGGTCTACCCACTGTGTGGAACACAGAAGGCAAACATTTGTCCTTCCAGACTGAACCCAGGCTTCCTATGCTTTCCCTGCAGTGTTATTCCTAAGACCTGTGCTTCCTAGAACCACTCTCCTCAGATCTAGACTTGAATCACGTGGTGTTTCTTCAGCCAGAGCTCATCCCCTTTAAGAGGAGATGTTTTCCTTACGTCTGCTCCTGCCTTCCAAAATCGAGCTGCCCATGCCCACTTCCCTACGCCTTCTGCCAGCTCTCGGGCTGTAAACAGTCCTGTCTGGTATTTGGGGGAAATGAGCCTCATGTTGGATTAATTCTACATGACCCTGCTTGTAGACAATATGGGGAGGAGTTTGCCTCCTTTCCATTCCCTTGGAGTCCAGACCCAGGACTGGGCCAAGGAGGCTCATTTTCCCACGTGTAGGAAGCTTATACCCCCAACCTCTGCAACATTTGGCTCCTTGGATTCTGAGTCACCCTCCGACCTTGACCGTCTGTAGGAAGGGCCTAGACCCGTTGGGCCAACCTCATCCAAGAGGGCTTAATAAGCACCTGGCGGCTGAGCGCTTTGAGACCTCTCAGATGAAAGGGGCTGTCGGTGGTTCTGGGGTTATTACTGTCAGCGCAGTGGCGGCAGCAATTACTCTAGATGAGCAGGGCATCCAGCACCCTCTGTACCCCAGGGGAGCTCCTGGCTCTCACCTTGCTTTGCCTGCCTTGAATTCTGACGTGGTGTCCACAAGGTTCCTTCTACTGTTTGCCATCCTCCCTCCCCAGGGAGCACTTTGGAAGTTCAGTATGTTCTAGAATGCTCATGAAGTAGGGCCAAGGGTTCCCAAAGGGTATAGAACGACAGAAACCGGAAGGGATGGAGGTAACCAGCCACCTCATTTGACACAGGAAGAAGGGGAAGTGGGTTCCATCAAAATTGCTCAGGGGTAAGCTAAGTTTGTAGAAGAGTTATGAGACATGTTACACCAGCGCAGTTTTAAATGAAGAGGTATTTTTTTTTTTGGTTTGTTTTTGGTTTTGTCTTTGAGACAGGGTCTTACTACATATCCCTGGCTGGCTTGAAATTGGCTATGTAGACTAGGCTGGCCTTGAAATCACAGAGATTCACCTACATCTGCCTCCTATGTGTGTGCCACCATGACTAGTCACCAAGAAGGGTATTTCATGAGATATTCTTACCTCTGTCTTGGGTAGCTATATCTCAGGTAGCTATAGCGGGGACAAAGAAGAATCGCTGGAGTTGACTTCAGGAACACGTGTTTCTGAGTCCATGGGCACAACCACATTCCGGTTTTGTACCTCAGCAGCGGGGTTTGCATCCTGGGCTTCAGTTCCCAACAACCGGATGACAGTGATGTGTTGAGAGGTAGTACCTTCCGCTCTTGGCTCAGACTTTGGGCAGACAGGATATTACAAGCAGAGAGGACCAGGGCCTTGAGTTCCCATCTTGTCCCCACACATTTGCTCTAGAAATGAGCACTAGGCCTGTGTCATTTCCACAAATCCAATCATTTTTCTAAGAAGGAAGACAATTCACAGATTTCCCTCGAGAAGTCATGTCCTGTTCTCCAGGGCAGTTATTTTAATTTCTTGAAAAATCTGAGGAAAGATGCTAGAAGATTCACACACTTTGGCTTTTATATGCTTACCTCAATCACATCAATTGTTCTCTTTCCCTGCCTTTCGAAGCCACAAGGGAGGATAGCACTGTTTTCTTCCTTCGTATCCATACTGGGCCTGTCATCTCTCCCTAGGCTTTGGAGGCTGGCTGATATCTCTGCACTATTTTCTGCCTACAATTAATTATTGCCCAAATAATCTAGTTTATCCACTTTGAGTTGTATGATGTTTACTACAATTATGAGATGCCTAGAAAGGTGTTCTTAAAACTCATATGGCTTTGAAAGGGGAATATAAATAAGGACGTTGAGGGTCTAGAGAAAGGACTAGGTGAGCAAAGTGTTTGCTGGGCAAATTTGAAAACTCAGATTCAACCTTAGGACTCACATAAATTCTGGGCAAATGTGACGGCTTACCTGTGATCCCAGCACTTGGGAGGCAGAAGCAGGGGATCTCTAGGGCAAGTTGGCTAGCTAGACTGGACAAATCGGTGAGCTCCAAGTTCACTGTGAGACACACTACCTTAATATATAAGGCTGAGAGAAATCAAAGAAGACTCCTCACATCAACCTCTGACCTCTACCTGCAAGAGCATTCATATTTACACATGAACCCACACATGTGTGAACATTTATACACACAAGAAAGAAAATAAGAAAGTTGTAATCGGAATAGTGACAAGAAACGTCAGAAATGTAGAACCAAAGGGCTGGAGAGATGGCTCAGCAGTTAAGAGTCGGTACTGCTCTTACAGCAGACCCAAGTTCAGTTCCCAGCTGCCACATCAGGTGGCTCATAACTGCCTGAAACTTCAGTTCAGAGGATCTGAATCCCTCCTCCGTCCTCCAGAGGCATTTATGTGCACATACCTCCCCCCCTACACATGATTTAAAACAAAATAAAAAAAAATTATTTAAAGGAAAAAGAAATGGGAAGATGCTGACTAGTGGATTTAAAGTGTTACAAACTCAAGAATAAGAGGTTGCCGGCCTGTCCAGAGGCAGTCAGAGTTACGGAGCAGAAAGAACCAGAGCCTTGAACAAGAGCGATGGCATTGTCTTCAGTAGAATGAGGCTCCTGAGAAAGGTTCAGATCTACTGTTCTTGGAAATTCTGTGCAGAGGAGGAGTGAAAGTTCCTGAGGGAGCCAGTATACGGAGAGGGGACTGATTGCCATAGTCCCTCCCTCCCCCCCCCCCCCCCCCCGGCTGTGTCCTGCCTTCCCTTACCTGTCAGGACTGTCCAATCCTGCTCTCTAAAACAGATTTGATGACTCAACAATGGCCAATTAGGCGTCAACACATCTATCTCTTCAGCTATCTGGCCATCTTTATGGAGAACAAGATCTTAAATCTCAGCTCATCCGGACAGCCAGAGGCTTTGCCTAAACGCTGGAAAGAGCCCCACACATTTTTCATAATTACAATGACTTTTTACAGGGAGAGCCATAACTCCAGTGTGAGAAGAGCCCGTGGCAGGTTCTGCGATGCGGGCAGTGGAGCCAGCTGATGGCTGTCTGCGGGCACTCTTTGCTTTCCTGCTATGAACACCTTCTGCCAGCAAGAGTCACAAGCAAAGATAAGATGGCTTCTATTCTGGTAGCCCTTGCACTGAGATGAGATAGACTGTGTGTTCCAAAAGCACACAGCTAGTGACAGGAGGTCAGGGATTAGATTCAGCACACAGTCTGGCTGGCCTCTCAATGTCTATGGCTGGAGGACAGTCACCAAGGAGTCATTAGTTGTGGAAGGCTTCCTGGAGCCGAGCAGGAGAGGCCGTTCGTAGACAGAGGACATGGTCTTGGTGTGAGATGAGTATGTTTGGAATGTGGACCACCTTAGGAAAACAGATCCAACTATGCATCATTGAGAGTGTGTTGTCTTGGTCTTTCAGTTGATTCATTAGTCATTAATCTCTCCTAATCATCCCTATGGTACACTCCTAGCTGTTGAAGGAATTCCATGACACTGTACAAATCAGGTCCAAGATCTTCTTGTTGTGCTGCCCCTATGGCCTTGGCCAGACATTTTGGTTCCTCCTTCCTTTGTAATGCTGATCAGTCTTCCAAATTATACTTCAGGTTGTTAGCAGCTGTGAGGTTTTTGTTCATTCTTTCAATCTGTGTTATGTCTAAACAATTCTCATGGGCCAGTAAGAAGAAAATGTGTCAAAATGGGAATGATCCGCACAACCTCTGCTCATTTCCCAAGCCAAGTACCCCAGAACCTATCTTATCTGAAGCCCTTCTTTGGCTAATTTCATGGCACTCATGTTTTTCATCTTTTTTATATGAGTTTTGCTGACAAGTATTTCAATCTGATGGTCCCTGAATAGTAGGACTTGTTGTATGTTTTGCTCCTTTCCACATTTCTCACAGTGCAATTTAGACCCCAAATTCATATACTCCAATGTGCCACAGATAAACAAATACCTCGCTAATTTAATTCATATAGACAACTCACTTTTCTGAAGCAGACTTGGAGAGTTAAAATATATGCTCACCTCTGTCAGCCTCTTCTTTGGTCAGTAGATTATGTTATATTTATACATCACAGAAATTGACCTTTGATATTCTCTTAAAGATTCTTTCTTCGGTCATAATGTAGAAAGGATGAGTTACTGTGCTTCACTGATTCATCCAATAAATTACTTTATGATAGCTACAATTCCAGACAAAGGATGCAAAAGGTGACAAGGATTCTACCTTTTTGACACAAGTGGGTGAGAAGATAGGCAAGTAAGCCAGACATCACAGGAGAGCTAGTAAGCACTGACAGAAACATGGAGAGGGTACTGGAGTGAGGGGTGGGCGTCTGTCGAAGCTGGGCATGGTCCCCAGAATGGGGGAGCATGGTTAAGACCAAGACAAGACCCTAGAATGACCTTCCCACTCTGATTACAATGTCTTCATCTACACAGTTCCACAAGGAGCAATCATTTACTAAGTGCAATTATGTGTCAATCACTATGCCAGCTCAGACTTAGAAAGGGATAAAATTCAATCCCTGCTGTCAAAGATGTTTCACTCTGGAGTGATGGACAGAGACATGAACACTTCATAAAATAGGATAAAGGCCGAGGTGGAAGCATGGGAAGGCTGATGTCCCTAAGAAAGCCTACTGAACTGTTTGAACTGAATTGTGCTGCTTAGAATGGGAGAGAGAAAGAAAGAGTAATCTTGAGACTTCCTTCTTACTCCTTTCAAGTGACTGAATAGGTTGCTTCAGATTCCACTGCACAGTTTATTTATCATCTGGAATCTTAGCAGTTGAAGGATCCGGAATATATCAAACTTCCCAGGTCTCTGTCTGGACACCCTTCCTAGTTCAGGAAGCAATTAGTCTGAGAAAGATAGAAGTGAGAGTGTAGGAGCAGAATATATATATCCTTTTAAAATAATTTAGTAACAACCTTAGGTAAGTGACCAATAATTTATAGAGTCTATTCATTTTATAGAGATATTTCCTTGCAGCTCAACCAGCGAGCTTGCTGGGTTTAGAGGATTAATCTTTGACGTAGTAAATATGTTCAAGCTGTAATTCAGTCATGGGGATAAAGGGAACTTAGACTTGTCTTGTATAAGGGGAAATATTGAATGGATTTGTGGAGGACCCACCACAACGGTCCTTAGTGTCTCTTGTCTCTTGGCATTGCAGAGTTGTGAACTGCAAAGGCAGACAGCCATTATTTTACCGATGTCAGAGGAAGTGCCAGGTTCAGGACTGGAACTAGTGTCACTTCTTCACGTCATGAGCTTAGCATTCTGAGCAGCACATCAGCTTTCACAGGGATGTCAGCCCTTATCCCGCTGTACTTAAGGGCTCATAAGGGTTTCAGGACTGTTAATTGCCCACCATACCAGCATCAGTGGCTAGCAAAATTGGTTTTTTGTTTATTTGTTTTTGTTTTGAGACAGGGTCTCACCATGTAGCTGGGCTCGAACTCAAAATGTAGAATTTTGGCTTGAATTCACAGAGATCCTCCTGCCTCTGCCCCCAGCTTCAAACTCCAGTCTTGTTGCAAAGCTTCCCCTTCCATCTCACAATTCCCCTGTTTTCCTCTGCGGTCCACACCTCTCTTCAAGCCCCTCATTCAAACCATGTGTGTCTGCCCCCATGCTGTCCTTCGGCTGCCCCCTCCCCTGGCCGCAAAGCTTCTGTGCTGTCCTCGTGATTCTGTCCTTTTCTCTCCTTCCAGTCTGCTCTAGAAACCCTGTTCTAGGAGGCCTTCCCAAGGCAACGTCTGTGTCTAGGTGCCTCTTGACTCTGCATTGTGACACCCAGCTATGCCTGCGCCGGCTGCTTGAGCTTAATAACTAACCTGAAGTTATTTGTGTGTGCACATGTTTGTATGTGTATAAATGTTCATGTAAGTGTGTGTGTTTGTGTGTGCACAGGTGTGAATACATATTATGAGCATGTGTGTGTGTGGAGATGTTGGATGTCTCTCTACCTTATTTTTTGAGACAAGGTCTCTTATTAAACTTGGAGCTCACTATTGAATAGACTGATTGGCCAGCAAGCCCCAGGGACCTGCCCGTCACCACCTCCCCAGTGCTGGCATAACAGACGCATGATGCAGTGCCTGACTTTTGTCATGGGTGCTAGGGAGCCAAACTCAGGTCCCCCTGCTTATGCAGCAAGCATGTCACTGATTGAACCATTTTCTTAGGCCCCTAAAGTCATTTTTGTAGGTTTTTATATTTTATTGATTTACTCAGATTAGATCCTTTGTTGTAACATTTATTTATTTTTATGAGTATGAGTGTCTTTGACCACATGCATGCATGTGCACTGTATGCATGCCTGGTGCCTACAGATGCTAGAAGGTGTTGTCAGGTCTCTTGGAACTAGAGTTACAGATGGTTGAGAGCTGCCACGTGGGTGCTAGAAACCAAACCTCGATCCTCTGCAAGAGCAGCAAATGTTCTTAACCACTGAACCATCTCTCCAGTCCCCAATTAGGGGATTTCTAAAGGTCAAAGCTTAGAACACACGGGGGTCATCTCATGTCATTACCTGACTAGAGGTGGGCTTGGGGTTGCAGTCTGAGAAAGTTAAAGTTTCTGTGTATTGGGGGAAATAAAAGAAGAAAAGTCAAGTAAAGCACAGTGGTACATGCCTGAATCCCAACACACAGGAGGTAAGGCAGGAAGATGAGGAGTTCAAGGCTATCTTCTGCTTCGCAGTAAGTTTGAGACCTACCTGAACTACCTGAGATCCTGTCTCAAAAATCTAAAAACAAACAAACAAACAAACAAACAAACAAAAATAATAAAAAAACAACACTCCCCCCCCCCAAAAAAAAAACCCAAAACAAAACCAACAAACCAACAAAAACAAAACAAGACAAGACAGTGTAACTTAGAGTGAATGGGAATAGTTATCTTGCATAGATGCAGCAGGCGTTTGAAGTTGCTTCTTATGGTTATCCCAGTGCTGGGATTCCG
The DNA here is from genome assembly GCF_004664715.2 of Peromyscus leucopus. Taxonomy (NCBI): domain Eukaryota; kingdom Metazoa; phylum Chordata; class Mammalia; order Rodentia; family Cricetidae; genus Peromyscus; species Peromyscus leucopus. The sequence continues at coordinate 1,077,954 of NC_051080.1, read as the reverse complement.
TAACCCTGTGAACCAACCATTGCCTTCACCTGGTGCTGTTGTTAATGTTGTGGCTTGTGTTAAATAAGAAGACATCCCACACGCAGTAGGTGGCAGATTGGCATGTCCATTGCATGTTATGAATTTTAAAATGGCTTGGTGGCAGGAGCTTCATGTGTAGACGGTATTGTTAGGCAGAGCACCTGGCTGCCCAGGGGATGACCCCAGTTGCTGCCTAGAGGTCTCTACCTCAGGGAAGGGAGGTCCTGAGAGCCATTTTGACCCAAGTTCAAATTCTCCAGAACAAACAAGCTGATCTGTTGCTCCAAGCAGCAGTCACAGAGGCTCCAGTGTGTTTATTGACTCTTGCGTGTCCCTGCCCTGGAGAACAAACAAACAACTCAGCTTGACTCATCCCCTCCACCAGCCTTACCCTGTTCCATGCCTGGGGTTGGCCAGGAAAACCCCTCAGACCCTATGGAAGTAAGAGAGCCAAGGTTATGGGTCTCTGTTCATGTATTCCCACTCCTTTCCAAGGAATACTAATCCTGCTTGGCTGGGGGAGGGGCTGAGACCAGCAGTGACTTCCAGTGGCTTGGCTTGGGTTCTGTGTGTTGCTTGAGGCAAATCAGCTTGCTTCACTGATTCATTCATTCAGCAAGTGCTTATTGCATGCCTGCTGTATGTGAGACCTTCCTCCCTGACCAGGCTTGCTGGCTCTTGCCATGCGGAATGCTGATGCCTCCTTCTTTCAACCAAATGGGTTGAAGCCCTGCTTTCCTAGGACCCTTATTACAATAATGCTCTTTCTCCCCCTTAACGCCCCAGAGAGAACTTTTTCTGAGCCCTAACCACCTCCTTTCATGAAGCTTTAGTAGGTTGCTCTTGCCTCTTGGGGTACCCCATCTTGCTTGCATCCAGTCTTGTTTCACATCCTCCACATGGGAGGAAGCAGCTTATGCTCCCATTGAAGCTCAGTTTGTTCCCTTCCCCAGTTGGATTAGGTGGACTCTGTAATCCTCAAAACACCCATGTGTCATGGGATGTGCACAGGAGCTGATTGAAAACGTGCTGTACAATCAGGTTTCTGTAGGAACCAACAAACTAGACAGAATTAAAATCTCACCTTACAGGACTTCTCAGAGGCCTTGACATATTAATAAACATTTTGAATCTCAAGAAGGGATCGCAGCATGTCATAGTGTCTAAATTATCAGGCTACAGAGCCCTTATTAAGTCCTCTAATGCAGCCAGGTGTGGTGGCACAAGCCTTTAATCCCAGCACTCAGGAGGCAGTGATAGGTGGATCTCTGAATTCCAGGCCAGCCTGGGCTACAGAGCAAGTTTCAGGCCATCCCAAGCTACACAGTGAGACCCTGTACCAAAACAAATAGCCTTACATTAAGGTTCCACAAAATTCTATTTGGGAAATGCTGATGCAGTGGGATGAACATTGAGAATTAAAGGACAGGGACCTGGAACTCAGTTCTCTCTGATTCTCCTTTTTGTGACTAAGAAAATCACTCTACTTTCCCTTCACTTGGGAAATAAAATGGTGTGGCGAAAATGATCCTTCAAGACTCCTCTAGTTCTGTCCAAAGGCATCCACAGGTAGACTCAGCATCCTAAGCACCAGAAATAAAATCTAAGATCGATGTCCCGGTAAACCCATAAAAGACACACAAATAATGGAATAAAACATTTTGCTGGCATGTGGCTGAAGAAAGCTGGGTACATACACTTTGCAGGAAGGGAAAGACACAGAAATAAAATGCCAAGGTTCCTGGTGTAGCTGAGGATAAAAAGACAGCTGGGAAGGCCCCTTGAAAGACAGGGGACAAGCGGGTGGTCTCTGCTAACGGGGCTAGCTGGGAGGGGATGTCCTTGGTTTTCAGGGCCTCCTACTTGGCAGAGAATGAAAGACATCTACCTGGGAAGAGAGATGGGATGGGCCAGATCCTTGCACTCCAGCACGCTCTGTCTGGAGCCCTTGGGAAAGGGGTCAGCACACGTTTCACTTTCAGTCAGCCCCAGGGTGTTTAGACAAGATGCTCACATCTGCTGGTGCCTTTGGAAGAGGGGTGGATTCCTCAGTGGGTGGCTTAAACCATTTGCCTCTTCTTGCATTGGGTGTGATAGGTTAGAGCCCTGAATTCAGTTCATGCCTCTGGGCACTGTCACTTAGGGAAGATAAGAGGATGAGCAGAGACGCTTATCTTTATAGCTTTTCTGGTTTGATTTATCTGCTCCCAGTGTGTGTGTGTGTGCCTACATGCACCTGCCTAGTATCTGAAGAGTGTGCACTTGCACACATCTAGGCCACATGGCCAGGCCTTATATACAATCTAGGTTTGCAAACCCAGATAGAGCACTACAAAATGTTCAGTCCTTCCTTTCCTTTCCTTTCCTTTCCTTTCCTTTCCTTTCCTTTCCTTTCCTTTCCTTTCCTTTCCTTTCCTTTCCTTTCCTTTCCTTTCTTCTTTCTTTCTTTCTTTCTTTCTTTCTTTCTTTCTTTCTTTCTTTCTTTCTTTCTTTCTTTCTTTCTTTCTTTCTTTCTTTCTTTCTTTCCTTCCTTCCTTCCTTCCTTCCTTCCTTCCTTTCTCTCTCTCTCTCTCTCTCTCTCTCTCTCTCTCTCTCTCTCTCTCTCTCTTTCTTCCTTCCTCTTGGTTTTTTGAAACAGGGTTTCTCTGGGTAGTTTTGGTACTTGTCCTGGATTTCGTCCTGTAGACCAGGCTGGCCTCAAACTCACAGAGATCCACCTGACTCTGCCATCCCAGTGCTGGGATTAAAGGCATGTACCATTGCCGCTCAGCCAGAAGATTTTATTTTATGTGCATTGTTTAAAATGGTGTGTACACCACATATGTGTGTGGATAATGTTCTGCTTTGTATGTGGGAACCAGGCTTGCTTTTACCTGTGCAGTTTGTATATGGATGTTTGTATGTATTTACACACCTATATCACATACCTGTATCTGTCCAAGCTACTTATGTTCACATTTCCTTGTCTTTAGGGGTGGGACTGTTTCTTTAGATCAACAAGTGTTTATTGAGAGCAGGGCATATGTCTGTATAAACATGTGTGTGTGTGTGTGCGCGCGCTCGCGTAATATCTGTGGAGTGTATCAGCATCTTTGTACATTCCATGGTGTTTTCAAATTTTCTACGTATTTCTCAATTTCTTGCCTTCCAAAACACTTAAACTTTATACTGCATATCATTGTCAGCTCCTCCCAAGTACTTCTTGGACAAAATAGGAGATAACTGGCCATATTCAATGTATGTATTGTCTAGTGTGGTTACATTGGAATGGATAAAATCCATGCATGCCCTGACCCTGTCCATTATTTATTGTAATACAATTTGCTCCCAGGTCCCTGTGGTGTCTCACTCTAGGGGTGTCTCACTCCTACAGCACTTAGAAAAATACCTCAAATACTCACCCCTGCCTTCCCTTCCTGGCCTCTCCCACCCAGGAAGCAAGGCTGAGACATAGTCCTACCTGATTTTGAGTCCAGCCATAGGTGTCTTTCCTTTTGCCTCTACCTGGCCTGGTCTTTTCTGTCCTTCACCGAGGTCTTCCAATCCCTCGAAAGACAGAGACAAGGTTTTCTTTTCCCCAGAGAAACCTGAGGGAGAAGAGCAAGGGAGATCTTGCTTGAAGGGAATCCGCTCCTATTTTATGGGGTTTGGGAATAATGCTCCTGCAGTAAGATAGCATCTCAGCAGAATGAAAGAGGCCTCTGCTCTTCCCCCAAAGAGTTGTTTTTTATTTTTTCCTTAAGGGGGTTGGGGGATACATTAAATAAACCTGTTTTTTTTTTAAAGTACCTTTGCATCAAGGAAATGTGTTATTATTGTAATTGTCTAATGCTAATTATACTTATTACTATAATAAGCATTTTGTTGTAACAAATGATGTAATCCTCTTTATTTCTGTCGCCGCCAGAAGTGAGTGGTGTGTCTATAAGGAGAGGGGGACTGGGGAGTGTTTGGCAGGAGGTGTGGTCTAGGCCTAGTGCAGACAGGAAAGCCCCTGCAGCTGCCTAGGAGTAGGAGATGCAAGACAGAGGATAAGACAGAGGATAACTGGATCATTTGACAATATGCTGGCCTCTGGAACTTCTTGTTTTAGGCCCTCTTCCGAAAGTAGCTAATCATTCAGTCAAACCTTTATTTATTCATTCAGCAAACATTTTATTTAGTACCTACTGTGTTTCATGTAGTAGAGTGAACTTGAACAAGATAAAGTAAACCAGATAGGCTCTTGACCTGGAAAGGCTTGGAGTCCAGTAGGATTGATAAGCACATGAGCACTGTTTTTGATGCCTTAGAGGAAGTGTGGTACTGAGCAGGCCTAAGAGAGCTATGACAACACCCATAGCAGAGGTGACATATTCCATGCATGGAAACCTACAGAGCTGGGTCTTTGTGAGAGCCCACACGGGAATGTGCCACACAGAGAAGGGAGATATCCCAGGGAGAGGAACTGTATTATTGGTCCAAAGGCATGGAAACTTTGTTTTACTATTGTTAACATTAGTACTAAAAAACATTGAAAATAGCTTGTATTACTGGCAGACACTGCTTGAGCAACTATGTGCTAATTCATTTCATTCTCACAGCAGTGCTTACATGGGAGTGCTGTCGGGGGTGATGAATCAGTAGATGCAGAGTGCTTAGGTCAGCCAGGCCTGGTGACACATGGAATCCTAGCTCCTGTGGAGGCTGAGGCAGGAGGATCACAAGTTCAAGGATAGCCTGAGCAACTTAGGGAGACTTCGTCTCAGAATTAGAGAGTAAAAAGAAGGCTGAGAATATGGGGCCAGCATGTGCCAGAGGACTCTGTGTGTTCAGTCCCCAGTACCTGATTTGAATATGAATGGCTATTACTATGTTATTCATCATTATTGTTATTATTTTTATTACTCTTTTTCAGATGAAAAAATGTTGGGTAGTGGGCTGGCAAGATGGCTCAGCAATGAAGGTGCCCACCTCCAAGACTGGCAACCTGAGTTTGACCCCTGAGGCCCATATGGTGGGAGGAGAGTAAGGATACTCCCAAGATCCTGTAACCTCCACACAGACTGTGGCATGCTGTCTCTTTCTCTCTTTCACACACACATAAACACACACACAAACACACACAGACTGAACACATAGGCTGTGGCATGCTGTCTCTCTCACACACATACACACAAACACACACACAGACTGTGGCATGCTGTCTCTTTCTCACACACACAAACACACACACAGGCTGTGTCATGCTGTCACACACACAAACACACACACACAGGCTGTGGCATGCTGTCTCTTTCTCACACACACAAACACACACACAGGCTGTGTCATGCTGTCACACACACAAACACACACACACAGGCTGTGGCATGCTGCCACACACACACACACACACACACACACACACACACACACACAATACAAAAGTGAATAAATGCAAGAGAAAACTTTTTTAGTCTGGTAACTTGTCCAGTTCCACATGGACAGTAAGAAACAGCGTAGCAAGTAGACACTTAAAGTTGCTCTGTCGGTGTAACACAGGCTGAGCAGAGCAGGGTGGGGGAGGAACAGGGCTCTGCACAGCCTAAAAACATCCCCCTTAGATTGGTTCTAATGGAAACATCAAACACTAAACCCAGATAATAGAAGATACATTTTCCTTTCCAGCATCCCGCTTTCTAAACTGATCAAACACAAGGTAACAAAGAAGAGATCAGTGAGTCACAGGATGGAGACATATTGTAGCTAATACTCCCTGGTCAGAGTACAATGGAACAACGATTAAAAACAATATTTAAAAATATGAAAAACTGGATGTGGTGGCTCACACCTTTAGTCCCAGCACTTGGGAGCCAGAGGCAGGCAGATCTCTGTGACTTCGAGGCCAGCTAGGGCTATACAAAGAAACCCTGTCTTGAAAAACAAAACAAAACAAACAAATGAGCAGACAAAAAAGTTTGAAAACTTTAGTCTGGAGCCGACGTTCTCTTAAACCTTAACGGTAGGAATACAATCCAAAATTTTGTAATTTCTAAAATATAATAATGAAAACACTACACTGAAAAAAATAAAGAGCCAGAGGTTTTGAATAGAGACCCAGATTTCAGCCATTTGTGTAATTAGGCTCCAGATACATGCTGAAAGTGGGTAGCAATTTGTAATGAGATTGCCAAATCGTTTGGGGGCTAGAATGTAAACGGCCTTGTGAACTGTGAGGGGATTTTAACCAGAGGTCAAACAAGATTGACACTTCAGAAAGGCAATTCCAGAAAGCTAGGATGCATGGCCAGCAGGCCTACTGGATTTTCTATCCTGAAGGATCTAGTTTCAAAGATGGCTACCACCTGGCCCACAGCAGGATCAGCCAACTGGGCAGTGCAGCTGCCCCCACCCACCGACTGTGAGACATCAAGGAAGGAGAGTCAGAGCAACTTTTGTCTTAATAAGCTCCAAGGAGTGTAGCAGGAATCTTAGAAGGTTTTATTAATAAAGTCAAACCTGTGGCCAGTTATTGGTCAGAGAAGCAGAATGAGCCACAGCTACCTCACCTCGCCGGATCCTCAGCTGGTCTTGTTTCCTCAGACTGGAGGCCTCTGAGTCCTCATCCAGAATGGGCCTCAGCTGAACTGCTGCTAGAAGCCTGAAAGCTTAGCCAGCCAAATGTTTAACCGGGCCAAATACTTAACCAGCCAAATGCTGCTAGTTTCTGGTCCTCACGCCTTATATACCTTTCTGCTTTCTACCATCACTCCCTGGGATTAAAGGCTCGCTTTCTGGGATTAAAGGCGTGAGTCACCATGCTTGGCTGTATCCTTGAACCCATGGATTTCTGCCTCTGGAATGCTAGGATTAAAGTGTGCTACCACTGCCTATCCTCTATGTGTAATATTGTGGCTGTTCTGTCTCTGACCCCAGATAAGTTTATTAGGGTACACAATATTTTGGGGAACACAATACTACCACAATGGAGTGAAACCAAATTTCCAAAGTCCCATAACCAAGCTGTGTAGGTGATAATATACTAAGAGGCCTCCCCTTCTTTCTGTGCTTCACACCTCATACCTCCTCTAAGCTTGGTGGAGGCATAGTCCATCTTGGTTGCCTCTATATTTCTTGTGCGAGGCAATAACATACATGAACAAATCCATCATGTGAATGTCAATCACTAGTCCTGGAGTTCAACCTTGGCTCAATGCTCCCACAAACTGAAGATTTCATTAGCAATCAAAGGAGTTATTACCTGGCTATCAATAATCTTCTCTCAATCCCTTCATGTACACAAGCATGTAGGTATCTCCATCTTTGTCTCGTATCATATGAGCTCAGTCATCTTTTCATAGAGGGTGCATTCAACGCAATAATGGTGATGGCTACCACGTACCCCATGCCTGCTTTGTGCTGGTCCCCATTCTCAGCACTTCACACACGGTGACTAAGGTCTGTCAGGGGATTCCACTGCCACCCTCATTTTTCAGGTGAGGAAACTGAACTATAAAGAAGCCAGAGGCCTTGTCCATGGTCACACGACTGTTAAACAGAGAACCTTAATCTTCTTCGCAGGGCTTCTGAATGCTTCATGAGCTTGCCAGTCACCTGGAATCTTGTCAAAATGCACATCACCACTCTTTGTGGTATCTAACATTCTTCTGTGTGTGTGTATGTGTGCGCGCCCGTGCGTGCATGCGTGCGTGCGTGTGGCATGCGTGTGTGTGTGTGTGTGTGTGTGTGTGTGTGTGTGTGTGTGTGTGTTGCTGGAAATCAAACCCAGGCCCTTGTACTTGCTGGGCTGGCATGCTACTACTGAGCTTTGTGCCCATCCTTCGAGTTATCGTTTTCAGTAAGTACACATGTGCTGTTGCTGCCGCTGCTGTCTGTCCACACACGCAGGAAATGTGGCACTGTGTCATACCTGTCACCTCTTCCTAGCAACCATTTTCTGACTCCCTTTGTCATGAGCTGTGAGGGCTTCCTGAATCTGTTTAAAACAGTTCTTTTAACCATAGGAGTCACCTTCTTGAGAGACAAAGGGAACTTCCAGCTGAATAGATGTTTACACCTGTCTTTGTGTAAAGAACTGAGCCCAAGTGAAGGGAAGGCAGTTACAGAGTTACTGGTCATGGGCCTGGCTTATTTACAGGTGTTACATCCACTGGATGATTTCCACTGGTGGAGGCTCCTCTCTGCTCCTATCCTACTGAAGTCAGAAGTCAAATCAGACCTAGGTATTTAGGGGCAAGAGTCCAGCCTCAGGGCTTCTGTTGTAGTCTATTGATTAACATGTTTCTGGAATTTCCAAGTACAGATGTCTGGAACTATTTTTGTTAGCCCCTTCCAAATGCTGAGCAAATAGTAGCGTATAGAAAGGCATAGGAGAGGAAAGTTTCATGACAAGAATAGGTTAATATGTTTATTAGCAAGTATTTTACGATTCAATCATTTTATCCCAACTCCTGGTCTCAATGTAACTCCAGAGTCAAGGAGAAGACACTTGTTTAACACCTTCTAATCTTGCTGCTTTCCCAGCAAAGTATGTTGATGAGACATCATTCCTTAGATAATTCTGAAGGCAAATGTACATTTTGGGAAGATTAAAAAATGTCAAATATAAAAATCTGGACTCTTTTTTCCCCCCCCAGTTTTCTACGGACTTGGCAAAAGCTGAGTCACAGCTCTCCTGTCTCAACCCAGATACCTGGGAGTTTAGGCAGAATGTGAAACCTCTGGTGAGAGCCTGGTTCTATTTCAATCAGGCAGGTCTAGGTCCCTTGTACGAGGGCAAAGCAGTTAGCTCTCCAACAGCTTGGGTTTTCTCTTAGGAAACCCTTAGGCCGTTCATCTCTTGGAGCATGGTAACTTCTGGTCCAGGGTGAGTTAGGGGTGTGTGGGGTAGGGACGATGATGAAGTATTAAGGAGATTTTTTTTTTCACTTCTCCATTCCTTTCTGTCCTAGAGGCTGTCCATATATCCTAGAACCTAGCACATCACCACTTAGCCAACACTAACCACCTATCTTGGGGTTCTTCCTGTCTTACCCCAGTAAATTTAGAGGAGGAAAAAAAATGGATTTTTCATTCATTCAATAACCATCTTTTTCTCACTCTGTAACCCTTGGCAAACTTGACGCTCACTATGTAGGTAGCCCTGGCTATCCTTGAACTTTTGGCGGTCCTTACAAGTGTGTGCCACCACACCTAGTTTAACAAACATTTTTAAGGTATCCATTATAAATAACAATTAGGCTAGTCGCTGCAGAATAAGAGAAATGACCACTGTCTTCAAGATAAAGAGACTGCCGTGTAAAGAGAGAGGCAAAGATCTGGTGATCAATTCTGAGGCTGGGGAATACTCAGCTCGCAGTGATGTAGCAGCCACTGGGGGGCTCGCACAGCAGATGTCCCTCCTGGAGTTTGGAAGGGACCAGCCTTGCTGACACTGTGACCTTGAACGTTTCTATTCTCCAGAATTGGAAAGGAATACATTTCTACCTAGCTTATATTATTTTCTTACAGTAGTGCATGCAAACTAATAAGGGCTAACTGTATAAAAGGAATAAAAGCCACTAACTCAGTAGAGTAGTTAGGGAATTGAATATGTTCCATCAAAGAAGTACAGGAAAAGTTGGGGGCTCAAAGAAGAGAGGAAAAGTTAAATAATATACATGAAAGTATTTCTTTAAATCCTGTAAGTATTGGGTAAATAAAAAAATTTGACTTCCTCAAGCAAGGAAAAGAGAATAAGCTTGGGAATTGGGAGGCCTGACCCTAGACCAAGAGTTGGCAAATTATAGTTCAAACCTGTTACTTTTTTTGTTTGTTTGTTTGTTTGTTTTGTTTTAAGCCTAAAGCTAAGAATGGTTTTAAGGTTTTTAAATAATTATATTGAAGAACAACAGACAGGAGTGTGCAATTATAAACACATGTAGCTTGTAAAACCTGGAATATTGACTATCTGGTCTTTGATGGAGAAAGTCTGCCAGCCCCTGATCTGAGCCAAACTTTGCCATAACTATGTGACTATAGACTTTGTCTTGAAACTAACGGGACCAAGTCAAGGATAGCAGGCAGGAGGATGAACGGGAATGGGCATAGTACTTAGAAACATTTAAGATGGAGCATGAGCGTCAAGTGGGCAGTCATCAGCACATTACATCCAAAAACTGGAAATTGAACAGGTGTGATGGTGTATGCCTGCAATTCCAGCGCTTGAGAGCTTGAGGCAGAATGATCATGAGTTCTAGGCTAGTCTGGAATGTACTAAGACTCTGTCTCAGAAAACTGAAAGGATGAAAGCACCCAGAGACAAGACCAAAGATGACCGTACAGAGGGAACGGAAGAACAAAAGAAGACTGAAGACTGGGAGAAGTCCTCTGAGAAGTAGGAGGAGAAGAAATGATCGTGTTTGTTTTACACCACAAATAGAGCGGGTTGCAAATGGTGTTAAATGCGAAAGAAAGGGAAAGGGGACCGAAAAGAGAACACGTTGTAGAGTTGGGGTGTAACAAACTGAGGATGGAGAAGGGATGGTGACACAAGAGGGGGGTCGGTAGAAGTAGGTCCTGACTCTTACGCTTCCTGGGCAGGAGGGCATGAGCTCCATGCTGCTGTGAACTAAATTCTCTGATTGTAGAAAACTAGTTTTGTTTTTTGTCCAGGTTTTCAAAACCTTTCTGTTCCACTGCACCAAGTCCAAGCTTTCTCTTCCTCAGGACCCTCCTGGAAGCTGACAGTGACCAGCCTCATTTCCTGGTCTTCAGCTTCCCAGGATCACACTACACCAATGAAACAAATCAACTTTTCCTCTTCCTGGAGACCCAGTTTTCCTTCCCTCCTTTGTGCTTTCCCTCGAGTCATTGCCTCGCTTAGCATTTAAGAGTCGTGTGCTTTAGAGGTTGGCAGATTTGATAAATAAAAATATAGGCAACCAGTGAAACTCAACTTCCAGACAAACAATAGATATTTTCAGTGTGTGTCTCAAGCAATATTTGCCCATGAACACTTGGTATTTTACCAGGCAGTTCTACTTTTCTGCTCCCTTCCTATGTCTCTTTGTGAGCCTTCCTTCTGAATGCCTCTGAAAGTTCAACCCTGCCCCTTAACATTGTGATTTAAAATAGTATTTTGTTGCCCGCCCAGGTGGTGGCATGCCTTCAATACCAGCACTCCAGAGGCAGAGGCAGGTGGATCACTGTGAGTTCAAGGCCAGCCTGGGCTACAGAGTGAGTTCCAGGAAAGGCGCAAAGCTACACAGAAACCCTGTCTTGAAAAACCAAACCAAACCAAAAAACAAAACAACAATAAAATAGTGTTTTGTCTGTGAGCTCCAGTTCCATTAGCAAACTTCTATATGTGTGTTCTATGACCTTGAGGAGATATTTTGGTTTCTTCAAATCCACAAATTACCTTTCAAGGCTCTTACCAGGACTAAATGTTACCTATGCATCTTGAAGTCCCCCTCCAGCTGATGGGTTCTCTACCCTGCATGCCCCCTGCTGTGCTCTTGCTCTGTTCTTCATTTGTATCACTTTGTAGGTTTCAGTCAAGGGGCAGAGCCATGGGGGTTGAGTCTTGCCTTTCTCACCAAGGGATGACCTATCTGGAGGATCATTTCTTACAACATCTAAGGCTGGCATCTGCCCACAGGGGCCTTGGGATAGGACACACTGAGTCACTTGGAAGGGGTTCCTTGGGGATCTCTGGGGTGAGTCTCCCAGCCCACATCCTCTCATCCTGCTGTGCTGGCTTTCCATAGGTTTTCTGAGTAGGCCGATGGCAAGGAAGGGTTTGGCAAGCCTTTGGGTGAGGGTTGGGGAGCGTGTGTGTGTGTGTGTGTGTGTGTGTGTGTGTGTGTGTGTGTGTGTGTGTAGGGGGGGACCAGAGTAATCACTATAATACCGTTCTTCCCCGTGACTCAGATTATTAATACATACTGAGATTCTTGGGGATGGAATACAGGTCGCAAGGGGAAGCCTTTGGTAGATTTTCGTTTCAGCTGTCAACTCCCAGCCAGAGGACATGATTTCATTCACCCAGTTTGGCTTCTGTGCTTGTCCTAGATAGGCCTAAGCAGTGTGGGTGGGAGAATCAGATGCTCCTGCTTCCTCTGGCCTGAACCTTACTCCTAGGCATCCCTGTTGGACTGTTTATCCTGTCCTTTACCCCAGTTGCTGGGGATATGGCTAAGCAGCCGGGTTATGAAGCTCTCCCGGCTCTGATTTTTATCTCAAGCCCTGGAAAAAAGAAAACCTCACACCTGACCAAACTCAGTAATAGAAGGTGTTTTTCCCCCTTCCCTCACTTGGTCCCCTGGAGCTTATTTCACTGGAAGGGAACACAGGTTGATGTATTTTTAAATGGCTTTGATTTTATCACCTTGCTTAATGATTTGGCACATTATTTATTAGATGGGGAGCTTCCCAGAGGGGCCTGGCCCATTAACGTATAAATAATGTGGCAAATAGTTCAATAGAGCTGTAAAAAAAGTGATTTAGAAATAAATTGACCTCTGTTTGTTACATGTAAACGAAGGCCCAGGGTCATAATGTATTTTGTGCCCTTAAGCTGAGATGGTGGTTTGGGGTGGGATGAGCAGGGGGTGGTACAGACATGGGGGTGGGGTAGGTGGTTCTTTGTGCACCCCCCTTTCCTCTGCTCTGATTGAAGGTGTGGCAGGTGTAATGTGGGCTGTATGGTGTGGATGTAGCTGAGTGAGTGGTACCAAGCTCTGGACTAGGTCAGCCATGTGGTTGGTGGTTCCTGCAGGACACAAATCTCTGTGTACACTTTTGTCATTGTTGAGAAAGTAACATTTAGCCCAGAAGACTTGATGGTTTGGATGACTTCTTGTGTCTGAAGAGAAGCTGGAGTTATCCTGGGTATATTTAGGTCATCTAATGAACTTCTCTGATAGAGCTACTGGGCAGTGTGCAGCCCATAGTAGGGAATCTGCAAATGTTTATTATGAATATTGAACACAGTCAGGCTGGAGATGTGGCTCAGTCAGTAAAATGCTTGCCTACCTTGCACAAAAACATGGGTTCCATCCCCAGTCGTGCATAAAACCAGGTGTGGTGGCAAACATCTGTAATATCAGCCCTTGGGAGGTGGACACAGGAGGATCTGGAGTTCAAGACCACTATGGCTGCATAGCGACACAGTGAGTTCAAGGCCAGCCTGAGATACACAAGACACCCTATCTTTAAAAAGAAAAATGACCAACCAACCAGATAAATAAATAATTACTAAGTACATGTTCACATATATAGTGTGGCTAGTGGAGGGAAAGAATGGAACAGATGACTTAGGTAAATAATGACTATTCTAGCTAACGTTTATTGAAAACTTAATAGGCACCAAGGCATTTTGCTGTATACTTTATATTTGTAACCTAATTGAATCTTTCACATGTTTAGATTGTGTTGAGACACATATTCAGATGAGTACACAAAGAATATGTGTTCACTGTAACAAATAATGTAACAAATAGAAGCATAAATGCCAGAATGATAAAAGTAAATAAATAAAAATATGTTAAAGTACCAGAGCAGCCTGTGTCTCTCTTCTGATCACGATCTTCTCCTTTTCCCAAAGGTAAGTAGCCTGTCCTCCGTGAATACTCTCCTGGCTTTCCCTCATGGTTTTATTATCGTGCACAGTACTGTCTTGCCTATCTTATGAGTTTTATATAAATTCGCTCAAACTGTTCTCTTGTGTCTTCCATATCTTACTCAATGTCTTGTTATGAGATTCATCCATGTGTGCCTCCAGCTGGGATCTGCTTGTTTTCATTAGAGGGTGTATTCCAGTGCAGGGAATCAGGGTATGTTACCCTTTCTGCTGGAGAGGGCTTCTGCCTGCTTCTCAGTTACCATCACTCGGAAGCCATGCTGAGCCAATACCTGGGCATACCTCTTAGCAGCCATGTGCCTGTGCTTTGTAGGACATGAACATAGTGATGGAGTGTCCACATTATAGAGTATCTAAAAATCAAGTTTACTCAGTAATTGCCTTCCAAATTGTCTTCCAAAGTAGTTGTACCACTCACTCTGACCAGCACATGTGAGCATCCCTGTCATGCATCCTTACCAACTCTTGTTAGTAACAGAATTTTCTAATTTAATCTTTGTAAGGTTAGATGATGTTAGAATTATTATTATTCCCATTTTCAGGTGATTATACTGAGGCTCAGGGTATTTAAATTTAAACTGCTTCCTTGATATTCATAAGTGATAAATAGCAGCAGTAATGCTTGAATTTAAGTCTGAGTCTATAAATCCAAACTTTAATCTTAATATTTATACCTTGTCTTCATAATAAATATTTTATAGATTTGAGATAAATTATCTAACTTTTAAGGCACATCTAAGTTTGTTAAACATTAATTTTGTTGTTGTTGTCTATTCAATGGTGTGGTCCCCTTTGTGCTTACTTGTGCATTGGCTGGTGGCTTTACAATATCGCGTTGATGGTAGGGCATCCAAAAGAAGCTTCTGGAATGGTCCAGACAACCCCTCTTTATACCTTTGTATAGATAGGTGAAGGATTGGAAAACAAGTCTAGGGGAGAGGCTCCATGTAGGAGCCCGAAAGTCTTTTTTTTTTTTTCTGGGCCACCTTAATTCCTACTGCTGTTTTAATTCACCCCTCTGCTTCATTCTTCCAAAGGCAACCCTTAATATATGATCAAAGGCCCCTTTCTGGTTTCAGGGTATCTTGTTGGTTGGGCAGGGTTTCCAATAGAGTCAGGGCTTTAGGGTGTCTTTCATCCCGAGAGCTCAAAGCCTCCCACGGACATTAACCTATTAATCACCAAGCTGCTCTGTGAAGTTGAGAGCTAGTCAGTGGGTGCCTCCCCCGCTTCCCAGGTAGAGAAACTGAGTCCATGACTTGTCCAGAACTGCCCATGGAGTCAGGGTGGAGCCAGGCAAGGAACCTAGGTGTCCAGGGAGATCGGCTCCTCTGTTGCCATTAATTCAGGGCTCCAGCTATCTGCACATTCAGCAGAGAAGAGAGCTCACTGAAGAATGGGGGATGTTGAGGCTGGTGGTGGGTCAGGGTATCACAATCCTGTTTGGATTGCTGAGGGAAATGGCCTTGCCTAAGGAGCTGGGTATCCCTCAAGATCAGGGCCAGGTTTGCACACTTTCCTGTCTTCAGTTCCTGGACTGCACATTGTACATCGAAGACCCTTAGTAACCCTTAATCTGCTGAATGGATGTGTGAATGAATCAATGGCTCAATGAATGTATGACAGGTTGCTTAAATTTGTCTTACTAATCCTGGCCTCCTCCTCAGTCCTACCATTTCCTAATGCCAATCAAGACCTTTGGAAGGGAGTATGGAAAGGAGAAAATGAGCTTCTCTGGGTAAGATGTGAGTCTGAGTGGAGCAGAGAAGAGATGCCTTATGTGGATAGACTAGGATGAGAAGAAGCCACAGGTGGAAGGCACTCCAGAGACCCACATTTTTCTTGCCTAAGGGGGTCTACAAATGAAACTAAATTTTTAGCTAAAGTTAGGGATTCTGTGAGTTTCTGTTTCACTCAGTCAGATTCTTCTGGCATAAGCATCTTGAACAGTTATGAGCTTCTCTTTCCACTGTACTGCAAGGGCTCTGGGTTGTGTAACCAGATAAAAATGTGGGTTCTGGGTCTCCAGGTGTCCATCATCTTTGTGCTCCTCAATGGGTTCCATGTAGGAGAAGCAGTAAATATGTTTCACCCGTGTGCTCAGAGGTCACAGAAGCAAAGATGTGGTTTAAGGCAGAGGAATTTCCCTAGGTTATGGTTTCAGTAGCAGATTCCTAACTCAGTAAAGGGATGGGCTGGAGAAGGATCTTGTTTAGAATGCGTCTGTATATGGGATTTGTCACGCATATTCCTGTATAGAGCTGTGCATATATGCCAATGTGCTTAGCTGTTCCATGTGAGTCTTCATAAGTGGATGCGCTAGGAGTTGGGAGATCACGGCGGTTTGTCCTGGGCCTGGTGTAGTTTTTTCTCCATCTAGAGACCTTCCTTTCCCCTACCCCTCACTTGTTACCAGTTAGAAGCTTCTGGAGTATAGAGGTTGGGAACACTCACTCGCAATTTTCCCGGCATGCCTTTGTTTCAGTCACCCATCTGATCCCATCTCTATCCCTAGGCGGGCTTCCCGCTGCCTGCGTTTATCTCACTGTTTTATGATGTCATTTAATTAGCTCACACACGGTGGTTTTATGGGACAAACATGGCCTTGTTTGCCTTATAACTGGATTTCATGACTCTGTGGGGACGGGTCAGAAAAATCTCAGCCCAGCCATGATTGGAGCTCAGGAATGCTGGATGGTTGGGAACCTGGGAAGTTTGGGAATCGTCTGACATAGAGCTAGCTCTTCCTTTGATAAACTAGGAAAGAGTCACCCGTCCTGTGCTGCTTTACACTCACAGCATATAAATAAGCCCCTCAGGGAAATGGGCAGACAGTGCCAACCTTAGAGATGAGGGAGAAATCATTTCTCTTGTTTCTCCAATCGTTATTGCTCATGTGACTGTCACACTACCTCAGCCCATAGGCAAAGTGGCCACTCGGGGTACTTAGGAAGCCTCCTGAACCTCCGCTCTAGGAGAATGAGATACTTATTTTTTAAGAGACTCATTAAAATAGAGCTTATGGGTTGATGAGATGGCTCAGTGGGTAGATTCTTGGAACCCACGTATGGAAGGAGAGAACATTCTCCCAGCAAGTTCTCCTCTGATTGCCACACCGTGTTGTGGTACCCATTCATGTGCACATACATGTGCAACAGTAATAATTAAATAAAAGTAAAATAGGGCTTGTGAGAAAGGTGGAAAGAATCAGATACTTTTGATCAAGATATTGGTGAATCATGAGAGACATCTGGGGTATTGAACCAAATAATATCTATCTAGGTGCTAATAGAGAAATGTCAGCTACCACTTATATTTAGGAAGCCCTTGTTTACATTAAGAATATATGTGTATATATTTATATACATTTACATTAAGAACACACACACACAATTGGTTTCTTTTCCCTTGAGAGTGTGGGTTGTTGTTGTCTTAGTAGTAGGCTAGGTCAGGAAGCTCTAGGGAGATGTAAAAGTGAACTGTCTAGACCATCCTAGAGAATGAGCACCACTAGGTCTTCTAGCATCTCCAGTAAAGGACCCTGTCTTCTGCCATGTAACAGTTTTTACTTCCACAGCTTTCCTTGTTCTCTTTTCCACAAAGTCACTGACATCCCTACACACAAGCACACACACACATCCATAAACTAATTCCTTTTTAATATTTATTTTTAAAATTATGTATATGTACATAAATATGTCTGCATTTAGGTTTGTATACAGGAATGTGGGTGGCCATGGAAGAAGCTAGAGGCATTGGATGCCCCAGAGGAGCTGGAGTTACAGGTGGTTGTAAACTGCCTGATATTGGTGTAGGGAATGGAACTCAGATCCTCTTCAAGAGCTGTGGGTGCCCTTAAGCCCTGAGCCATCTCTCTAGCCCCTTTAAAGTATGTCTTGATAAGTAGGTGATTCTTGGCAGGATTTTTTTTCTTTGCTCATTTGTTTGTTTGAGATAGGACTTCATGTATTTCAGCCTGACCTTGAACTTGCTATGTAGCTAAGGACGATAACCTTGTGTGATTCTTGAGCCTCTAACCCAAATACTAGGATTACAGACCCACACTAGCATATTTTGTTTGTGTGGTACTGGGGGTCTAACAATACAACTGAGTTACATTCCCAGCCTGTGTGATTCCCGCACACACGCACCCCGCTCAGCTTTAGACAACATACTTCTTTGGCTTGTGGTTTATGAGTGACCCAGGTGATGAATGGGAACCTGACAGAGGCAAGGGTGACTAAAGAAACCAGAAGTCACTGCTCTCTTCATCCCCCTCTGTCCTCCTCTGAGGCCTCTGCTTCCTCAGGGGTGAGACTGTAAGCCTTGGGCCGCCGGCTCACCTCCCGCCCTTTGTCCTTTTCTCTGGGATCACTCCCAGTTCCATCATTTTCATCTCCTCCTTTGAACTGAACTATGGTCAACACATCTTTGAGGTCTTTCTGAAATTCGTCAACCCAGTTTCTCTAAACTCACAGAAGGAAGGTGTGTGTGAAAGACAGGGTGGGAAGGAAGGGAAGGGAAGAACGACTGAGTCCAGTACCTCTCTGTATTACTTGTGCATCTCTTGACGGAGGCAGCTTAGGGGAGGAAGAATTTGTTTTGGCCCTTGATTTCAGTTCATCATGGCAGGGAATGCAGGGTAGCAAGAACATGCTTCTGGGACTCCTCACATCATGGTGGCCAACAAGAAACAGCTATACCAAAGCAGACCCAGGCTAGACCCTTCCTCAGGCTAGACCTTATGCCCCAAAGATTTCATAAGTTCCCAGAACAGCACCACCAGCCGGGGCCCAAATGCTCAAACACATGAATCTATGGGGCTGGGGGCTTTTCATACTCAAACCATGTGTGGGGTTTGGGAAGGATATCATCAAGCATAGAGACTAATAGAGAGTGTTAACCTGAATGTTAACTACAACTAAGAAGAAACAATAGAATCCTAATCTCAGACATGCAGACTTATTTGCGTAAGTTAATGTGTTGTAAAACTGAAATAGGGTGTTTAAAACAGCACTGTTCCCCTGCTTCTTCTGAAATGATCTGGAATGGTTTAGCTTTATCTGGAGGCAGATTTAGGCTGAAATTCTCAGAGGAGAGGAGAGAACTCATCTCTCTGATGCCCTGTCTCCAGACTCTTCCTGGTCAGGGAAGACAGCCCCAATCCCTCCTGCCACTGCTTGCAGAACCTTACAAGTCTAGTGATGCATACAGTTCCTCTCAAGTGTCCCCTCCTCCCCGGGAGCTTGTGACAGCCCATCACACCCGAAAAACCATTAGGCACAGAACGTTTTGAGACTGGTCCCAGCATGCCTTTGCCCTTCTGTGTTGTCCTATCTCTGGATGACTTCAGAGAAGGTGAGGGTGGTGTTCAGTGGATGCTCCAGCCTCCCCCGCCTCCTTCTCTGAATTGCCAATATATTTTCTCTGACAGTTTGCACAGATAGTTAAGATACCGTGTAATTACAGTTGCATTTGAAAGCCAAACATGATTTATTTCTGACAAGCTCAGTCATCTTTGGGATGACTTGGGATGTTTGTGTGCACAAGCACATTTGTGCATGTGTTGGCTATCCGCGTGTGTGCATGCGCGCATGTGTGCGCATGCTGGCTCTCTGCATGGGTGTATGTGTTGGTTATCCTTTTTGTAGAATAAAGTAGGCTGTAAGTCCTATGCCTGTGTCCCATCCAGACACCTTCTTTTATTGTATTTGAGAGATATTAAATTTTACAAAGCACCAAAGTGGAGGCAGAGTCCATATCCCTAGGAGACTATGTGGTGGGATTTATGTGATATATACCCAGGACAATAACAAACACAGAGGTAACGAGTCAAGGACAGAGGTCCAGGCAGTGGTGGGGGACAGAAGGAGGCCGCTGGGAGCCTAGTGAATGGATTATCAACAGAAATTTCCCAAAGGAGGACTTAGTGGGGGGAATATTTAGACCTGCAGTGGTTCTCAACCTTCCTAGTGCTTTGACCCTTAAATAAAGTTTCTCATGTTATGGTGACCCCCAACCATAAGATTGTTTTCATTGCAACTTCATAACTGTAATTTTGCTATTGTTATAAATTATAAAGCAAATATCTGATATGCCGGATATCTGATATGAAGGATATCTGATGTGCCACCCCTGTGAAAGTGTCATTTGACCCTCAAAGGAGTTGAGACCCACAGGTTGAGAACCACTAGTAGAGGAAGAGGTTAGGGCTATGGAGGAAAGAAGAGTGTCTCTGAGAGAAGAATGACCTTGAAGGAAGAAGAAAGCATTTGCTGGGAGGAAGCTGTCCAGTCCAGTTGAAGATTATTTGGAGGAAGAGGTCATAGGAAAGTGGAACATGTGGATGAAATGTCTGAAAGTTCTGACTGATGTTTACCAAACTACTCTGGGGACATGTACATAATAGTGCATAATAAATATCAGGCTTAAAGAGATGTGGGACTTCCCACCAGCTTCAAGGGATTGAGCCTGAGAGGCAAGGACTAGATGAGGTCAACTCAAAGGGGAGAGAGTGCAAAGACCAGCGAGGACACTAACATGCCTCTCTGACTGTTGCTACTGAGCTTGGAGCCGTGGAAAGAACTGAACTGATTTCCCTTCTAATTCCAGGAGATTTTAAGGTTAAGAGGACAAATGATTTCTCTAAGTCAAGTGTATCGCTACATTGTTTTCTGTGCCCTGAAGTAGGTCTAGGCTGTGAGGAAGCCGCTGGCTGTAGGGCAGGAAGATGCACAGTGATAAGGTTCACTTTAGTCACTGGGTATAGTGGGGGGAGTGGGGGGAGTGGGTGTGCTTGTTTTGCTCTGGGCGTCTCTCTCTGGCTCGGGCTTCTGTCAGTACAGACCTGCATCCCAGCCCCGCCCCGGCTGTTGATTATACCCCTTGGGATGTATCACTGCTAGGAAAGCAGATGTGCCAGATGTGACATGTTTGAAAGAAAAAGAACCTTTTCCCTTAGAGCCTTGGGGAGAGCTGCTGATCACTGTCTTGCTGTTGCTCATGGGAAGGGCAGGGCTGAGGCTGGATGGATGTCGGCTAAGGGCCCCTAGAACTTCAGAGGCCCTCACTTCCAGCACTTAAGGAGCCAGATATGGGAAAGGGGGATGAGGAGAAACTGAGGCCCCTATCAAGTGAAGGGAGTTTGGCTGCATAGTAGTGGGTGGGCTGGTTCATCTCACTGAGTTAGGTTCCATAGTCAGAGGGGTGTGTGTGTGTGTGTGTGTGTGTGTGTGTGTGCGTGTGCGTGTGCGTGTGCG
Source organism: Peromyscus leucopus (assembly GCF_004664715.2). Lineage (NCBI taxonomy): Eukaryota > Metazoa > Chordata > Mammalia > Rodentia > Cricetidae > Peromyscus > Peromyscus leucopus. The sequence continues at coordinate 1,057,068 of NC_051080.1, read as the reverse complement.
TGTACGTGCGTGCGTGTGCGTGTGCGTGTGCGTGTGTGTGTGTGTGTGTGTGAGAGAGAGAGAGAACATCTGTGTGTGTGTGTGTGTGTGTGTGTGTGTATGAGAGAGAGAGAGAGAGAGAGAGAAAGAGAGAGAGAGAGAGAGAGAGAGGAGAGAGAGAGGGGGGTCTCTAGGAATCAACCCAACAGTGACTTCCAGGCCCATGTTTCTCGGCTGCCCTGCCATCATTCAGTTTATTTTCTCCCTGTCCTCAGAAGCAGAGCTCAGGACTTTCTGTGTGTCTACGTGTCCTTTGCCCGAGGGGATCTGATTGAGTGTTGATGACAGATGTCTCAGTCTGGGAATTCCCAGCATGCTTTGCTTGATATTTCTTTGCCAAGACAGTGCCTAGGGTACCTAGACACCATGGCCTCAGTTGTTCAGATGCTGCCCAATCCTTCTCCAAAGCTAATGAGGTAGACAAACAATTCCTTTGATAAGACCAGGATGGGGCTAGGGGAAAACAAACAAGAAAACGTTATGGGCATATTAGAAACAGCTGAGAAGTCAAGGTGAAGAGAGACAGTGAATCACAACACCCAGGGCATGGATATAATGATTTTTTTTTGTTTTTTACTACCTACAACACTTAGAAATGTAGTTAATTCCAAATATTCTGCTTAGATTCTGAGGAGGTAATTCTTGATTACATTTTTGTTGAAGTGTTGACGTTTCCTATTCTCTTAGATTATAACTCTTGCCATCTAAACACAAGGGAGCCAGGCCTGTGACCAAGACATCTCAAAAGCTAATGCTAGTGCATCAGTAGCCCACCAACTAAGCGAAATTCCAGAACAGCACTGTCTGTAATCTATCTTTCATCCTGATCCTGGAATTAAGTCTAACTCAATCCCAACACTAACCCTTCCCTCCCTGCCCCCAACTGCCTAGAATGATTTTGGGGTAGGAGGACTAGGGAGGAGAGGGCAAGATGAGCAATGCCTCTGGGGAAAGGAGGAGGAGGAGGAGGCCCAGCCAGAGCGACCTGGAGGAGCCAGTGTGGTATCTGGGAGCCCCAGGCATGATCCTGGTACTTGCCAAGCCATGAGTCACAACTTCGTTCTCCGTGGCATTTTGTTGGGGGTGTGTCTGGGCTGGCAGCTGGTAAACAGGCTGCCGTGGGTAAGGTGCTCCCCACCTTAGCCCTCTCCCTAACTTGGATATAAGTGAGATTGTCTTCTTTCGCGAGGGTCCTTCCTTCCTTTGCACCTCTTGATTTCACAAGACCCAGGTAAAGCAAGAGAAAACGCTGGCTACTTAGCTCTTTATCTTTAGTTGCAAAGGAATCATGGGCAGACTAGATCAGAATGCAGAGTCTTGAAGCTTCCAAACATGAGAGTCACCTCATCCAGCCCCTTGAGCTTCTTCCCCTCAGGGACACTGGGTTGCCCCATTCTGTCCTGTGCCCTCTCACGACAGGGATCATGCTCTATCCCCACACCTCCCGCTGTAGTCATGGCCCAAATTCAGATAGGCATCCACTGCGGCTGGATAGGGATCTTTATAGGGGTGAACCTGTGCTTGTGGATGAAACAGCAGCCGGAAACACCTGGAACATCTCCCCAAACCTGGTATCTATGCTCAACTGGCTTCAGTCATGATGTGTCAGTTTCCTATTTACAAAATGGGACCAGGCCTGACCTTCCTCCTGGGGAGGCAGGGACCAGGGCCCTGATGACTGTTTCCTGATGGTGGGAGATGATTGGGATTATTATTGTTTATTAAGCAAGACAACCATCAGCCTGACTCCAAACCATATAGTTCATCACAGTTGCCACTCATGGACACACAACTCCTTCCCTCTCTATCCTTGGCTCGCATCTGCCAATCCCACTGTAACTGCTCAAGGATGGTGCCTTGTTGCTTCCCCTCGGGGCCTCATCTTCACAGCCTGGAGCAGAATTTGCCCTCTGATTACAGATTTAGCTACTGTACCAACATCCTCTGCCAGGTTGGGAGGTTAGAGCCTCTGGAGCAGAGGCAATCATAGCACTTCATATACACTGTGTGTAAAGGGGATCTAACATCCTCTTTACCTAAGCTTGACTGGGAGAGTGTCAAAATATGTAAGTAAAAACAAAACAGTGCCCAGAGTCAGGACCCCTAAGAGCTGTCTCTCCTCTTCCATCTCTGAATAATACCAACACATTGCAATCACTTTTAAATAGCAGCCTGTCGGTTACAAGGTGTTTTTCTTTTGTAATCATACAATAAGCTTGTGTGCTTGGAATTCTCGCCCTGGTTTTTACAGAAGAGGAAGGTGAGGTAAAGGGCCTTCCTTCGGGGTCAGAGACCTAGTCCATGACAGAGCTAGCACTTGACTGAAGTCCAGGGAGTGCTGCCATGGGGCTAACGTTCTTTCTGTTCTCAGGAGAAGAAAACCAAGCTTTGACTTCACAGACATGTTCCTTACTCTCAGGCATGGGGTGAGACATTTTTGACAACAAGAAATGACACAAAAATGTAAAGGAAATCAAGGCCAAGGAAATATTAAGTAAATGGGGGGAAAAGTGTCTTCATCTACAGACTGAGAACATTGTATAGCTAACATTCTAGGTGTTCCAGAAGGAATCTCCAGTCAGTACTATGCCAGATCTTCCCTGCCAGACTCACTGTTAGCCTGTGTTAGACTCTGCAGATTCAAAGCCATCAGAGGAACAAGAGCCTGCTGGAATATCTAATCAGTATGTCTGTTACTGATTTTTCTCTTGGGCCTGAGTCTTTATGCTGCTCTCTTATTCTGTTTATTAAAAGGAGTAGGAGATATTTTATACATGTCATATGTGATGTAGACACAAACACTCACACACTGGAAGGAAGGGAGGGAGGGAGAAAGGGACGGAGGGAGGGAGGGGAGGAGGGAGAAAGGGAGGAAACAAGATTTGGATGTCAGTCTGGAAGCTCCCAATGTAATTTCCACTCATGAGCTGAGAAACACAAATTCATAATCATCAGCCCAAATAACACCAACTCCCTTGGCCTTTTCTTCTCATGTCCAGCTTTTAAATTATTCTGGTTATTCAGGATCTCTCTGAGAGGTTAAGGCCCCAAGAATATGAAGAATGTGTGTCCCTTCTGCTCTGATGCAGGCTGCTCTTGTGTTTTTACTTAATCCATAGTAGAAACTCCTTACCAGTACTCCTTTCCTTTAATTCTCTAGATCTAACATCCATCCTGTGCATGGTTGCAAGATCTGTCTTTCTAAAGCATAACTCTAATCACAACATCTTTCTGCTTAAAAGTGTTTGCTGGCATCCACGTGCCTTGGTCAGAGCCTACCTGTCACATGTACTGTCTTAGTTTGCCTTGTAATGCTGTGACAAAACACCAGGACCAAAAGCGGCTTGCGGGAGGAAAGGGTTTATTTGACCAGCACAGCCACATCATGGTCCATTATTGAGGGAAGTCAGGGCAGGAACTCAAGACAGGAACCTAGAAGCAGGAACTGAAGGAGAGGTCAGAGGTGATGAAGTAATGCCACTTACCAGCTTGCTCTTCCTGGCTTGCTCAGTTTCCTTTCTTATAAACCCCAGGACAACTTGCCCATGAGCAGCACCACCCACAGTGGGCTAGACCCTTTTACATCAATTATCAATCAAGAAAATGCCCCACATTTTTGTCTACCAGTCAATATGGTAGCATTTTCTCAATCAAAGTTCCTTCTCAGATGGCTCTAGCTTGGGTCATGCTGGCAAAAAACTAGCAAATGTGGGCACTCAGTGCTTCCTACATATTATTTCATTACTTGGCCACATATCAGTTCTTGTATTTTTCACCTAAAGGTCAGGAAACTGAGGTGCAGAACAGTGAGATAATTTGTCCAACTGTGGGATAAAAGCAGAGCTGAGTCTTGACTACACATGCACAGGTCCTGGTGCCCATGCTGGCCACATATATCCTGTGTTCCAAGAACAAATCAGATGTCCCCCACATACCACACAAAGAACCTGCTTTGGTAATGCTCCTAAAATGCTTGTCATAAAGATTTGGATATCTCCGGTCCTGTAGGTTTTGTTGACTCCAGGTCAAAAACCTCTGGGTCTGGGGAGATGGTTCGGAAGACCCTGAGAACCATCTCTCATCAATGATCAAGCAAGAGCTGATATCTCATCAATGAAGAGCCTGTACACAAGAGTTCAGATCTCCAGGACTCACATAAAAAGCTGAGGGGGAGGCCAACCTGTGTCTGTAGTCCCAGTGCTTGTGGTAGAGGGTGGAGACAGGTGGATTCCTAGAGCTTTTGGCCAGCCAGCTTAACAGAATCAGTGAGTTCCAGATTCAGAGACCTCATTTCGGCAAACAAGGTGGAGGGCAATTGAGGAAGATACCTAGTGATGACCTCTGGCTTCCACATGCATGCAGCACGCATGCTCATGCACAATGTGCATACAGCCGTGTGAACACATACACAACACACACACACACACACACACACACACACACACACACACACACACACACACTTAGTGTTTGGTGCAGTAATCTTGTAAGGATGAGGTCTGATTCTGGTCCATAGGGAACACTCAAGCTAGTGAATGTGATTCCACTCAGATCTAAGGTGGATATTTTTACTGAATCAACACAGATTTTGTAGGTTTTCAACAAGAGCTTAGAGGCAGTGGTTTACCTGTAGTGGGATGCCATGCTCTTTGGTGTGTCTGGTTGCCCTTCATGATGTGTGACGTGGATGTGGCACAGAATTTGGCTGCTCTGTGTGGTGCGCCTGCACAGTGTAACCTCCAGGGAGCCACTTCATAAAGCAAGCAGCAGCCAATGACTTGTCCCTAATGAGGCAGAGGACAGGAAAATGCTCCTAAGCTGCAGGACTGGTCACTGAACTGGCGCTCGCACACAGGTCTCAAAGGGACCCACCTGAAGGCCCTCAGCACCTCAGGGTCAGGGCGGAGAGTGGCTGTTTCAGTGTCAGAGTAACTTGGTGCTGCCGTTTCTTGGCTGTGCCCCCCTTGGCCTCTCCACCTGCACTTTGAACGCCCTGCCCTCGAGCAAGAGCTGAGATCCCATTTTTTGGGGGAAAGTGAGATGCAGCGTTGCCTGACAAATGGGTGGGTCCCCCACCCACCCAGTTTACGAGCACAGGGTGGCTCCCTCCTCCTTAACATCCTCCCTCTCTTTATGGCCCTGCGCAATCTTTGATGTCTTCGTTTAGAGCAGGGGTGGTAGGGGAGAACGAAGCCAGCCTTAGCCAAGGAGAGAAATCCCAGGAATTCTCAGGTGAGGGCAGGGGCTCCAGAGAGTGGGGCAGGGAGTCAGCACAAAGAACTGTGAGCTGGACAAACTGCCACACAGAACGTCCTCTCCAATCTGTGTCTCTTTGAGATGTGCCAGTGTTGTGGCTAGTCTCCCTAACAGTGTTAGAATACGCATGGGCTCCCGAGTGAGCCAGACCTGGGTTCAAATCTTGGCTCTTGACATTCTAGCTTTTCACCCCAAGCAGGTTGCTTAACCCTTTGAGCTTTGGCTTCCTTTATGCACCGTTCATCTTGCAGCGCATCGAGAGAACTAAGTGAAACATGGTGTAAAGAACCTATTGGTGTGTTGCCGCTAAGCCCGCCCCCCTAATTTAAAGACAAGTTCCTTAGCAGCACGCACCCCTCTAGCTTGCTTCCACACACACCTTCAACTCCTCCGATATGAGAAGCAATTTTGCTGAAGCATGTCCCACTTTCCTTACAAATGTACAAAGCCAGGATGCACGCCAGACTTCTTTTTCAGACCTCTGGGGTCTCCAAAGCTGCGGATGAAGAGGGTAAACTGAAAGCCTCTCCCAGCTGGTGAATCCTGCACACGGCCATCTTCACCCCTGACGGTGTTCCGTGCCTGCCATGTTCCCTCTCTCCTCCATTAACGTGATTTTATTTGCTTTGCTCCTATTCTTGTCCATCTATAATTTTTATTTTACAGCTGTACCATAATGGTCTGGGGCCATCCCTACTGAATCACCAACTGGTCTTACTTTAGAATTTAATTTGGTTTTGTTAAAATTACCAAAATTCTCCCTGGGCAGGTGTAGGCCTGGGTAGGGCACAGCTCTCTGTGTTGTTGACTATGAGGCCCCTCCCCCACTGGTTCACTTCCAGCCTCTGTAGCTTTTGTTCAACCACATCTGATGAGTGTTCCTGGTCACACACTCTGTGTGTGTGTGTGTGTGTGTGTGTGTGTGTGTGTGTGTGTGTGTATTCATTTGCTTAAATGTAGCTTGAAGTAGACACTTTCCAAGTGAGCAAGTTCTTTGAGTTTCTAGAACTGTGAAGTTTGCACAGCTTAGGGAAGGAGCTACATCTTAAAGGGTCAGAGCAGCTGCCTGCATGCGGCCTCCCTACCTGCCCCGGGAGCACAGACATATCCTGACATGCAGGCACCACCAAAGGTAATTTTCAGCATGAAGTCAGCCACAGTCATGGGCTTTCTGCTGCTTTGGACCTTTGCCCCTTCTTTCAGGGAAGTGGAGGAGAACAGCTTGGGAGGAAAACCATCTCCACTTGGATTTTCCAGTGTGTTCATTCCTTCTCTCCTTGAACGAAGGTCTCTCCATTAGGATTCTAAATCTTAGAAGGGGGCAGGGGTTAGACACAGAAGTTGTAGAAGAGGAAAGGATCAAACTTAAAAAGGGACCCATACACCTGACGTCTTCATACTTATCCTAGTGGACAGTCACTGCCTCCCGAGGCCACCAGTCTACATAGAGCCCATGGATAGGTGGTCCTCAGAGTAGCCTTCATTTTCTCAGCTCCCTGGGCATCTTTAAATTGTCCTCCTGCCTGAAGAGAGACATTTTCAGTTAATGAGGGTGGATGTCTTCCTCTGCTCTCCCAATCTCATCTAGTATCTAAGATCTGAAGGAGTATTTCCCCACTTTTGTTTGTCTCCCAATACCCCAAACATTTCTCAGGATCTGGGAAGAGCTGCCAGATGGGGAATATAAACCACACATTTCCTTACTAGAGAATCCCATAAAACTGGGCCAGAGAGATGCTGAGTCTGTTTAGGAACCTCAACCGGTTCCTCTGGCTGCTTTGCTTGGCTGAATTTAGTCGACATCAAATCTCCTGCTGCTTTTAAGAGAAGTAGGTATAGCGATTTTTCTAAAAAAGAGCTGGTTTTTTTGTATTGAGAATAATGCTGGGACTCAGTTCCCCCTTACAGATCTAATTTCAAATCTTGATTGTTAAATGAGAAGTGAGGCCATCTGAGGCCAACTGACATTGGCATTTTAAAATGGAATTTTTCTTGCCATTTGTCCTTTCCTTAAAAAAAAAAATAATGTAACTTGGAGAATATGATTATCCTAAAACACTTTATTTTTTAATTAAAGAGGGTTCATTATACTGCCCGTCTCATCTCGTCCCAGAGGAGGGAAGTCCTATGCTCAGCAGGTTTGCTAAGAAATAATTATAGGTTCAGCTCTTCCTCAGGCCCCGAAATTCAATTAAATTTTTTTGTTTCAAGTTGCTTGCAGTCACATTGTGTGTGTGTGTGTGTGTGTGTGTGTGTGTGTGTGTGTGTGTGTACTTGCATGTGTCTTAGTTTTCCTCATGTGAATGGGTCCTGGCATCTAACCATCACCACCACTTCAGTCCCCAACCCAAATTCTTTGGCCACTTGTGTGAAAGGAATCGTTGTTTTTTGGTGAGAATCACTTTGGTGGTCTATTAATCTATTAATCCTGAAGCTGAGCTCTTTCAAGTTATTCTGAGTTAGCTTAGGCTGAACCAATGGCTCTTGACCATTAGAATCCATCTGGGGGACTTAGGCTCGGGTAAAGATACCTCCTAGCTGCACGGGTTCAGCCAATGTGGCTTAGAACCCCTCACAGGTACCTTATTTTGTTTGTTTGGTTGTTGTTGTTTTGAGATAGGTCTCTCTGTGTAGCTCCTGGCTGTCCTGGAACTTGCTCTGTAGACCAGGCTGGCCTCCAGCTCACCAAGATCCACCTGCCTCTGCCTCCCAAGTGCTGGGATTAAAGGCGTGCACCACCACTGCCTGGCACAAGTATCTTTTAAAAGCTTCTCCAAGGATGGTAGCATGCAGGCTAGGCTGAGGACCACTGAAGAGATGGCTGCGTTCAGATTGCATAGGTTAGGTAGGGATTCAGTGATTAGTTAAAGACACCCAAACAAGAGCATGAATGCTCAGCTCACAGTGTAGTTATTTTAAGTATGTAAGCACAGGGCTGGGGGTGGTTTCCTGTCATCTCCATGCTGACTCTCAGTTTGTATTTAAACCCAGGAAGCAACAGTCATCCATAGTTGTCCCCATCACCACTGCTTTCTCATCCCGAGATGGGCAATTCTGTTGTGGGACTGCCCTTATTTACATGAAGAAGGGTTTTTAGAGAGGACAGCGGACGCTCTGACAAACCTGGTATTAGCTACTGGCACAGGAGTGCCCAGGACATTCTGGGAGATGGGCAGTGTTTATGGGTGCATTTAAGCCATGGCTGACCTCTCCTTTCATGTAAATAAAATAGCTGCCCCCCCCCCATCTCCAGGCTTCGGGGCACAAGCCCTCCTAGCAGCCAGGAATATAGAGGGAGGGAGGGTAGTACTGTGTGAGGCCAAATTCTAACCAGGCAATAAACCAAAAAAGACATGGCTAATCAAAATCTAATAAATGAACTAATAAATAACATAAATGTGCCTATGAATCTCTATATATTCTAGCACATAAACATATATAGGCTTATATATATTAGGGTTTATATAATATATGTGTGGACTTAAATAGAGGGATATAAACTTATTTATATAACTACTACACTAGCCTTGTGGGGCACGGACATTATTGTGTAGATATCTCAAGTATAATTTTGAAAACTCGTAGCTATTTTCATAAAAAAGTTCACCAACATCCTAATGTTTTCAAGTATATAGATTGGTGGAATGTCTATGTTTCCTACTGGTATATAGATGTTTATTACTGCTTTGTTTATACTAAGCTTTTCAGAGGAAAGAAATTGAATTTATGTAGAGAGCCAGAGTGAGCAGTTCAGACTCCGATCATCTACAGTCATTGTCTGGGTCTAGACCCTTCACTGTCAGGTGCTGCATAGATCATTTGATTCAGTTGTCTCCACTTTGCTTTTCAGGATACAGGTGGGTGGTGAAGAGGACCCTTGAGTCCATCCCCTGTACCTACACTCTCAGAGAGAAGAAGAGTGGGAAGTACTCAAGAAATAGCTAGGAAAAGTAACTTCAGTTTGACACCAGCATTCTGTTTCTGCTCTTCTCTCAGAGGGCATTCGGGCATAGACACATGCTCTCGTTCCGGGCTTTGCTGACAGTAGGTCCATGAAGTTGGGGGAAGAAAGTGAGCCTAGGTATTCTCCAGAGATGACAGACTAGTATGAGATACGTGCCAACATGCGTTTTTCACAAAAGAGTTCAGCTGAGAACTCGTTTCCAAGCTAGTCTTTACTGAATTTTCACAGTGTCTGTTTATTTGGAAGTACAGTATAAGTCTGTGTCTGAGCCTGTAAGCCAGAGCCATGTCTCCCCATATTGCTTGTGATAGCTGGAGTCCCAGGTTCCACTATGGATAATTTGGAGTGCCAGGAAACATCCAGTACTGTCTTCTGCCCCTGTGGAGTCTGGGCTGAGATGACTACTGAGTCTCCCAAGGCTCTGATTTACAGGTCCATTTATGAGTTGTTTTTTTTTTTTTATGAGAAGGAATACAGATAGGTTTTAATAAAACTCCTCTCTCTGTCTCTGTCTCTGTCTCTTTGTCTCTCTTTGTCTCTGTCTTTGGAATGGCTCTGTAACACTATGGCTTTAAGTATGCATCTCATTCTTCTAACTGTGCCTCTTGGTGAAGTCAAAATGAGGTCCCTGAGAAACAAAAGCAACCTAACCTTGGAAAAAGACAACCTGGCCTACTCATGGACAAAATGAAGTGAAAGGGAGTTGTGTGGAATGCTTGGTCTTGGCCATCCCATTTCACTAAGTACAGATGAAAAGAAGTTGGTGGTGTTTGTCCTGGATCCTATCTTCACTTTGGTGTGGAGTTCATGAAGACAGACAGAATGTTCTGTGAGTCTCATAGATGTGGTTGGTTCGTCCTCATTAGTTACAGAGTGGACCCCACAGTGGCTCTTGGAGATTCCAGGGTCATGTGATACATAGATTTATGCCAGAATGTTGATGTGAGGCCAGGAGGATTGGACTTGCTATTCATCTGCTCATTTAGCAAAGGGTTTTGAGCCTCTACATGCACAATGCTAGGTACTAGGGTGGCAAAGAACAATTATCTACAAGCTATTTATAGTACTAATGGATGAACTCACATATTAGCAAGTAAGTATGATATGTTTGAAACATAATTGGAAGGATGCAGAAAACATGACCGTGCAAGGGGAGAAGAATCTAATCTAGTTTGAGGGCTGGGCCGGGGGAGGGTGGATTCTCAAGGAGACGCAGATGAGAGCTGGGATTTTTTTTTTAAAGTCATTTGGTCCTGACTGTAGTGTTGTGTTTATTGAATAAACGGATGGAGTATTCATTAAGTGTCAGGAATGCAGTGGCAAAGCACTAGATAGGAGTCAGAAGGTCTGGGCTCTGGTCTGGGCTCTGCCCTTGCAATCTGTGGCTTGGCCATGTCACTACTTGTCAAGATAAAATTAGAGGAAGACTGAGGACCAGTACCAGCCCACACTTCCCTGTTGAGAAAATATGGTTTCTCCTTTCAGTGGGAGAAAAATAAAATCAATGTTTTCTTTCCAAAGCCCATTCCTGAATTACTTGTTAACTTTGTGTTTGTAAAATTGCACTTTCCCAATTTTTATGACACTTTAAAAAGTACTTAAATTTTTCTGAAGAGAGTAGGTATGGCACTAGCTTTTTTTTCTTCAAAACTTAAGACAGATTGGATGTCACTAAAGAGACTAGAAATAGGGGGTAAAGTAAAGTAATATTTAAGAACGCTCGACCTGGCATTGTGACTCATGCCTAGAACCAAACATTTGGGAAGCCGAGAAGAGGATCACCATAAGCTCAAGGTTAGCCTGGAGTACACAGTGAATTCTAGGCCAACCTGGCCTATAAAGTGAGACCCTGTCTCAACAAAACCAAATAAAGTTAAATAAATAACCCATTTGGCTTACTTCTGTTGGTGTTAGAAAAGAAGTCGGAAGTCTTGGGGCCGAGAAGAATGGGTAGCCGGTGGGGTCTGGGAACTACATGGCATCCTCTTCCCCAGGACTTTGCTTCTAGCCTGGAAGAAAGCTAGATAGTGCTCAAACGTCCTGCCCACATTGGAACGGCAGGACTTGCCTCCCTTTGATCATGTTTCCACTCCCTTTTCCTTGAAGGAAGGAGAATAAGGTATAGATATCTTCTGCTGGATCAAACAGCCCGGAGTGAGCGCTGAAGGCCCAACCCTGGCCAGAGGAGCCTCTGCTCTTTGCCTAGATGATAACATGCTGGTTTACCATCAGCCTTCCCTTCTGCAAAATGGCTGTGAGAACTCCTACCCTGCTCACCACTCAACGTACCTTTCTTCTATAGTGTTTATCATGGTAATTCTCTATAGTGATTAGAATTATGAATTTTGTTTTCCTAACCAGACAGTAATATTCCTGAAAGGAGGACATGTTTTCCTTTCCACTTATTTCTACCTCTGCATATTAGTGACTTGATGCTATTTTCACATAAATGAATGAATGGTGTGTGAAGATCACCAGTTCTATCACATAACCAACACACTTGAGGCTTATTATGGTTGATCCTCATTATTTATGAGTTCCATATTTATGAATGTAAATGCTTCCTTTCCAAATATCTATATATGATATATATTTATACATATATATATATATATATAAACATATACACATACATACATACACCTATGTGTGTATATGTTCTTCATGTGTTGTTTGGTACCTGTGGAGGTCAGGGAAAGGTTTGAGATCCTCTAGAACTGGAGTTAGAGATAGTTGTGAGCCTCCATGTAGATTCTGGGAACCTAACCCAGGTCCTTTGGAAGAGCAACCAGTGCTCTTAACTGCCAAACCATTTCTTCAATCTTATTTCATATATATTTTTGGCTGAGTGGGGAGGGATGTGCATATTTACAATTCTAACACTTGGGAGCTGGAGGCAGAAAGATCAGGAGTTCAAGGTCATAGACAGCTATATAACTAGTTCAAGGCTAGATTAGGGCTACATGAACCCTGTCTCAAAAAATGGGAAAATTTTAACTTGAAAAACAATAACTGTACATTGTACATATTCTTATATGTGGAATATAAAGCAATCTAGCTCAAAGAAGCAAAAAATAAAACATTGATTATCATAGGCTGGGCGATAGAGGAGCTAGGGAGATATTCAAAGGATATAAAGCCCAGATATAAATAGATACATAAAGGACATAAATAAACCAGGGGATAAGGTTTTGTTTTCTTTCTCTTTTAAAAAATATATATATTGAATAGCATGGTAGACACAGTAAATAATAATGTATTGAACATTTCAAAAATGTTAGGAAGATAAATTAAAATATTCTTACTACAAAAATGTTTGGGTAGAACACTTGTCTAGCAGATGTGAGGCCTTAAGTTCAATTCCCAGCACCACCATAAATGAATGAATAAGTAAACAAACAGGTATTTGAGGTCATGGATATGTTAATTAGACTGTTTTAATTATTCTACACTGTGTCAATAATTCAGACCATCATTTTATACCTATAAATACAACTGTAATTTTTCAATTTATAATTAAGAATAAATTGTAGAGAAGAAAAGTGTAAAGCTTTGTCAACTAGATGATCAGTTCCCTGTGCTTGGGAATGAAGGCTTTTACTCTCTACTCCCATCTAACCCAGCAGAGTACATTTGCGGAATGATTTGCTGAAGTTTACTTCTTAAATTTCCCCTAAAGACCCATGTGTTGGTCCGAAGTGTGGCCCTGTTGGAAAGTGGTAGAAGCTTTAAGCAGTGGGACCTAGTGGGTTCTTAAATTATGGGGGAGGGTGCAGTCAAAAAGGGTTGCTGGAGCCCAACCTCTTCTCTCTCTCCTTTGCCTCTTAGAAAGGAGGTGAGCAGCTTGGCTGCACCCAAGGCTTTCTGCCAGGATATGCTGCCTCAACACAGACCCAAAACATCAAAACCAATTGGCCATGGCTATCCAGAGCTTCAAGTTAAATGAGAGTCTCCCCTTATAAATTCACTATCTCAGACGTTTGTTATAGTAATGGAAAGTCGGTGAATATAGCTCTGTAGTACTTAAAAGAAAATTATAATACCTGCAATAAATGATCTAAAAATGAGCTTAAAACAATAGCACTTACAATATCATCAAGAAAAATGAATTAATTAAGAACACATTTAACAGAGGAGGCCTAAGGCTCACACTTTGAAAACTGTAAAACACTGTTGAGGACAATTAGAGAAGACCTACATAAATGTGAAACAGCCCATGTTGGGCTTGAGAGATGGCTCGGTGGTTAAGAGCATCTGGCTGCTCTTACAGAGGACCTGGGTTTAATTTCCAGCACCCATAAGTTCCAGGAAATGTGAAACCTTCTTCTGTCCTTTGAAGGCATATGCACATGATACACAGACATACATGTAAGCAGAACACTTACTCATAAGTTTTTTGAAGAAAACAAATGAATAAATCATTTTTTGTAAAGCCTGTATTCATCACAATACTTTCTAAACTGACTAACACAATTCCTTCCAAATCTCATCTGGTTTCTTTGCAGAAATTGCATTTGGAGCCCAGAATTCACACAGAAACCTAAAGGATCCTAAACAGTCACAACAATCTTGAGAAACTAGAACAAGATTGGTTTCCTATTAAATTTATGGTTGCATTAGGAGTTTAGTATTGAGGGCTAATTTGGAAGGCTACATCAGTATTGGAGGTAAATTTGTCAACTTAGAAAAAGACAATTTCATATTTCTAGATATTAAAACTTAGTAATAAAAGTAATCATGGGAGAAGCCTAAGGACAGAAAAATCTTTACCCAAAGAAGTGGAATGGAGAGTCTAACAGCAAACCTTCACATTTCCTATTCCTCTGAGTATCCTGACAGGCTAACAGATAAAAGTATAGTCTTTTTGAAGTAGTCCTTGGATTACTGGATAGATGCATATAAGAGAATTAAGCCAGAGTTCTACCTTACATTTCACACAAAAATTATCTAGGAAATGGTTCAAAGACAAATGCCCCAGTTAAAAATGGCAAAGGATCAGAATAGACTACACACGCGCACGCACGCGCGCGCGCGCGCACGCGCACACACACACACACACACACACACACACACACAAAGAACACATACAAATAGCCAATGAACACACAAAATATGCCTAACACCACTAGTTTTCAAGGGACTGCAAATCAAAACTACAAGAGGCTGGCTGGTGGCTTGGGTGGGAAAGCACATACCACACAAGCATGAGACCCTGAGTTCATATCCCCAGCATCTGTGGAACAGCCAGGTGTGGTGGTGCACACCTATAACCCCGAGACCGGAGTGGCAGAAACAGGGGGATCCCTCAGACTTTCTGGCCGCCCGGTCTAGCCAATTGATTCGGTAAGATACCCTGTCTCAAAAATAAGGTGGAAAGCAATCAAGGAAGACCCTGACCTTGATCTCTGACCTCCACATTCATCCATACACATGTACGTACACACGCACTCACATGAACATGTACAGACACAAACAGCACCGTGAGACACTATTTCACATCCACTAGGGCGGTTGTGGTAACAATAACAAAAAATGGCCTTCCATACATTGCTGGTGGGAATATCATGCAACTCTTTGGGAAATCAGTCCTGCAGCTCCTCAAAATGCTCAGCTTACTGTATGATCCAACCATTTCCCTTCTATGATACACCCAGGAGGAAAGAAGCTGCCAGTCCATCTAGAAGCTCAATCTGAATATTCTGAACAGCTGAGAGTGGAAGCAACCCAACTCAGCTGATGTTAGAGAAATTGAAGTAAAGTATTATTTGGCAATAAAAAAATCAAGAGTTGATACATGTCACTATATGGAGTCTGGAAACATGTAAATTCCATGTACTGTATGATTCTGTTTATATGAACTGTTAAGAGTAGATAAATGTATAATGAAACAGTAAATCAGTGGCTGCCAAGGATGAATGATGTCGAGGAGAAATTGGAAGTGACTGCTAACAGCTCTAGGTTTCCTCTTAGGGTGATGACTGGACAGGTCTGTAAGTATACTAGAAACCACTGAATTCTGTGTACACTTTAAATAGGTGAATCATGCAATGTGTGAAATACATCTCAATAAAGCATTTTAAATCCTTATAATACAGCTCCTGCCCTCAGGGGCCCTCCACAGTAACTGGAATTTTATTGTTATTGTTCTTCATCTCTAATGGCTGCTGCATTTTGAAAATGTGCTTATTTTTCCATCGGCCACTGTAGTGTAGTGCTTTGGGCTTGGGGTGAAAGTTGCAGGAAAAGCACAGGAGCCAAGACAGAGAGTGGGACAGAGGGCGACTGAAGCAGGTCTCTCCTGAGATCGGCTCTGGCAAGCACCCTCATTCTTGGGTGGTGTTGGTAGAGTGATGTGGCTTCAAGGGTCCAAATTCAAATGTTCTCATTGATTGCTGCTTCTGGTGGTGTCTGGGATCCCTCTCTGGATCCACTGACGTTAAAAAGGTGAAATGCCTACCTTCTACCGGAAGATCTTGGTAGGCTCAAGGTGGAAGGAATGCCATTGAGAACTTGCTTCCGTCTGGACTGTGGTAAGGAGGCAAAGATCTGGAAAAAGACTCAGTAAGTCTGAATGGAACTTAGAATCAAAACCTACCTCCATGTACACTGGGAAGGATCTTGAATCCTCCCATGATGATTTTGATTCTAATCCTGGCTCCTTTTCTTCCCCCAGAATCCAGACTTTAGTGACCTATTGCATCCATTTGTTTTGAATAGCCAGGTTGATGGGATCCTTTCTCGACAGAAATGATATGCAAGAAGTAGCGAGCTCTCCAAAACAAATGAAAGAATGTGATACAAGAATTATCTCTGGAGCTACGGAGATGGCTCAGTAAGTGCTTGCTGCCAAGCCTGACAACCTGAGTTCAATCCCCAGAACCCACATGGTGGAGGGAGAGAACGGATTCCCACAAGTTGTCCTTTGACCTCCACACACACACACACCACAATGTGTATGCCCATGTATACACACATTAAATAAATGCAATTATTTTTAGTGGCTTAGCTCTGGTCATTTGGAAACTTTTAGCCTGATGGGGAAGCAATACTCAGATTCGAGAACTAAAAAACCTAACAAATAGTAGAAAGACTTTATTTCAAAAAATGCTCTGAATGAGAACATGCTGGGCTAGATTCTAAATAAGTCCTGAATGCTTGCTGCAAGAAGAAATGCCAGCCATAATGACGTGTGGGGACATGGCTGAGGAGATCAACCTACCCATAATGCTGGGCTTTAGTCACAGGAGCAGACTCTGCACTGTGTTGATCGCGTGGCCTTCGCCTGAACATTTGGAGTGGTTTGGTGTGACTGGCTGAAGCCCAGCTAAGGGCCAGCCAATAAGGCAAGCATGGAGAATATGAAGGAAGGCACGCTTGGTGAATGGTCCTTCTGGAGAATTCCGTGTATTCATAGTTGCCTTTGGAGAGAGTCATTGTGAGAGTGAATTGGGAGCCTTTGCTGCCTTGTGGGTTGCCTGCACCAGAACAGACCCATGTTCTACTCTCTGGCCAGCTTTAGTCTCTGCTCTTCTTATCCCAACTTGCCTAATTGATACCTTGGCCGATGGTGTCATTAACAATGCTTGAATAATAGCTGGACTGGTTGATTTCAAAATGGCAGAGGTGATTAATATGTAGGAAATCCAGTGGAGGGGCAGGGAACAGGGAAAAAGATGTCTCAAGAAAGAGAAGATGAGGGAGGTGTCCTTCTGCAAACCCTCACTGTCCATCTGTCACCATCAAGCAGAAGGAAGGGCTTGGAGATGGGAGTCCAAATCCCAGCCCTTGGTTTGCTGATCCCCTCCAGTTCCCTCCCCTGCCTCCCCCAGCAGCACACGTTCTAACACCTACAAGCTCGTTACATGATGATGACCTATATTTTTATCTTTTTTATGAGCATCAAACACACATCGTCTTGCAAGCACATGTGTTTTTCCCCTATTGACGTGTGAGTGCCTTTGATGGTAATTTATTGTAGGGTTGAGCAGCCAGGTCTTAATTGTACCCTAAAATTGCTTACCATTTTGATGCCTCCAAACCATCCCAAAATGTACCTTTTTCCTACAGAAGGGTGTGGGGCCATCCCTGTTACTGTCGTCTGCAGTGGAATGCAGAGCTTACAGAGAACAGGAGGGAGAGATTGCCCAGCTGGGTTTCAGGGACGCCTCGGTCCCCAGCTTCTAATTGCAGTTGGGCGGTATGAAAGTTCTGCTATACTCA
Organism: Peromyscus leucopus; assembly: GCF_004664715.2. NCBI lineage: Eukaryota > Metazoa > Chordata > Mammalia > Rodentia > Cricetidae > Peromyscus > Peromyscus leucopus. The sequence continues at coordinate 1,039,589 of NC_051080.1, read as the reverse complement.
GCAAAAATGAAGTCCTGTTCTCCTTCGTGGTTTAGGGTCAACGTAACTTTGCCGGTTGGTTAAAATGGCAAATAGAATGGTTAACGTAGTTACAACTCCAGTTTTAGGCTTTGGAGGACATTTCCTTTGTGGCTGCCTGTATCGGTGAATCTAGCTGGGATCACAAAGGAGACTGTTGGGCACTCACCTAGAGAGTCTGGCAGCTAACCCAAAGTGAATTACGCTTCTGAAGTCATTCCATAACAGCTCCCTCTTCCACAGCTGACCACTCCCTTCTCCTGGCTTAGGTGAAATTCAACAACCCTATTCAATATTCAGGGGGCAACAGAGGAAGGGACAGGCAGGGAGAAGAGCCCAAAGAATGCGATCCGAGTTTAGTCTCAACTATAATTTGAATTTAGGCCTAATAGCCTCCTTCGCTCTACTTGTCCCTCAGTACGACAGACAGCATCATACCCCAGGAGACTCATAGTCATTACAGAAGGATGAGTCAATGTTCCAGAACAACTAGAAATGTAAGCCATGTCTCACGAAAATATAAGGGGAAAGGGAGGCTGAAGTAAATCCCTGCGTCTTTCTGGGGGAGCAGGAGTCTGGTGTGAGTGCTGGCCTTCGGCTGGAGACTGGTCTGCCGTGGACCAGTTCTTGTCAGCTCTTGCTGCACATTCTCCATCACAGCTGTGCTCATGTGTCCCCCGTCCTCCACACTCACCACATGTGCCTGCTGGTACTTGTCTGCACACAGTCATGCAGGCTGCTTTCCTCCTCCCCTAATCCAGGTATGGCTTCTCTGTCCTCCCTGTTGGCCCTGTGCATCACGGGCCCCTCCCCCCACCCCCGCCCCCCATGAGAATGGTCCTGAAGAAACTTCTACCAGAAAAGGCTTAACTGGCTTCTAGGACTCCATCATTCCAAAGCTCCTGTGCTTGTCTCTGCATTTTGTCATCTCCCACAATGTCTCTGAAGAGACTTTGCACAGCCATGAACCTTTTCAGTGAGCATAAAGCCAGCACTATTACCTTAGGTGATTAAAAAAAAAAATCTCTTCTGCTAAATGTCTTCTCAAGAGATGTTTTGCACTCTTCTTTGGTCCCTAATATTTATATCTATGGCAATGAAGTTGTGAACATGCAGATGGACCTCCTAAAGACAGCAATAGTGGCCAATTTAACATGGAATCTCATTTTCCTTAGAATAACTGCAAGACTACAGTTCTTAAACTTCCAAAAATCGGTTATCTGGAGATTTCCAAGAAATAAAGTGTATCTATTTCAATTACCTGGTTCTCCAGTGCAAAGAGGATAAAATCCAAATGCTCAGGACCCTCCATGCTAACAAAATCTTTATTTACATCTACGTTTACATCTACAACCTCATGAGTCTGCTTTGAGTTTCTTAAACTGCTATCCTCTTTTGCACCCAGACCTTGGCAATGCTTTTCTTTCTGTCTGGGCTGCTGTTCCTTTCCATCAATGTATTAAAGTCTGATGACTTCAGTCTGGTTGAAAATCTTACCCCAAAGTGCTTCCTAGATCTCCAGTGGTCATTTTTTTCTTTCCCTAACTGTAGTGCTTTATTATTTGAATACCTAGTTACAGCACTTTTTTTATTGAAGTGCTTACAATTGTGTTTGCATCTTTTACTAGTTTGTGGGATTTGGGGAGGTGAAGATTGTGTATTTCTGAACTGTGTATTCCTAGACTTAGTAGGCTGCTCTGTGTAGTAAGTATCTGAGATATACAGATCAACTTGGAAAAGAGAATCAAACTGTTCACTCTGTCTATAGTTTCTCTTCTACTATACTATGGTTTTTCTTTGTCCAAGTCAGGTCTGGATCTTCTCCAGCTCTGCATGTGGAAGACAAGAACATCTGAAATGATAGGCAGAAGGTAAGCTGATTTTGAGAACAAATTTCCTCCTTGGAAAGTTTCTGGACTTGCTTGAGATGTAGTGTTCCTGTTTGGCTAAGGAATTGAAGGGATATGTGTACAGGTTCGTTCTGGGAGGAAGCAGGACTGGCAGCTGAGGATGGGAAGAGACTAATAACCCAGAAAAGGGTTTTGTATGTCAGCAAAAATGGCCACGTACTTGCTTAAAGGTGCCCATTTCACTCTTGGCACAGATCTTGCTTCTGGATGCTCCAGTAATGTCACAGGCAGCAGTTTTCCTGCTGGGGTACTTAAGGAAAGACTGAATGCTCTACTTCCATCTGGTTGTTGGTAGGGGAGTGGTTTCTGGTTGTGTATGTCCTGAGTGTGTAAAAAAAAGATGACATCAACCCCCCCCCGTGCCCTGCCAGCTCCCCCTATCAACTGCTTGCCTCGACTGTATCTGTTCTGACCTCCAACAAAATCTTTTATTCTGAAATAAGCTATTAAGTTTTTCCCCCTTGTCCATAATTATCCAACTTCGTTCCTGATGGTCCATAAGAATGACATACTCGATTTCACTTCTTTGCTCTCAATTTTGTAGTTTTCAGCACGCCAGACCCTCTCCTATCTTCAGGAAGTCTTCCCTGGCTGGCACCCAGAAATGCCCCAAACTTGCATCTTCTTTAGCTCTGATTCTCTGTGTCTGTCCTATCATGTGGGGACTTCCTCACACGGGTATCACTTTTCTTAGCAGCTTCTCCTATCTCTCTGTGGCTTCCAATGGCCTTCTCTTGCTTGGAAAGTCAACCCACCTTAGCAAGTAACAGCGAAGAGAGAATCTAAACCCACAGATCTTACAGTTCTTTGTGTCCCTCTTAGTTTTGTTCTAAGTTCCTGTGTTTCTTCCCTGGATATACCTCACATTTGATGGTCTTTCTGGGCAGGAGTTTAGATCCAATACTGAGGATTGCCTGAATCAAGGTTCTCAAATATCGTGGAAAGTAGAGAAGTCTTCTGGATTGCAAAGTTGGGGCTTCTCTCCTAGTTAGTCATTCTTCCAATTTGAGGCATTGCTCTATCATTGTCCCATGTCACAGAAGTCTACACAGAAGGACTTTGTCTACCCCAGATTTAATTTTAGCAACTACTGAAGAACCTTAAGTGAAAAAAAAACATTAGATATTCCAATCTCCCACAACCCATGTACAGCTACATATAAGCTTACACAGTTAAATAGTATTGAAACTATCAGGTGAAGCTGAGCAATGAAGCCATCTCAGTTGGAGTTGGAATTAGTAAGGAAGTCCTTTTCTCTGGAAATGGCTTGGAGGTAAGTTTCACTGTGAGATGAGGAAGGAAGCAGAGACTGAAGACAGCATTCCAGGGACAGTGAGCAACCAGGGGCTTAAACATGAGGAAGAGTATGACTATGGGTCAGTGAGTACATTATCTTAGCTACGACACAGGAGTCAAATAACGAAAGCTTAAAAATGAGCCCATGAGAAGAATCATTTACAATCAATAGAAGAGCTCAATGTCTATTCTGGGGTACATCCTCATAGGTGGAAGCAAAGCCATAAATAAAATAATTCCAGGATGGATAAAATTTTTATTCCTTTCCTTCTGCTTTGAAGAAAACTAACATTTTGGGAATGCTGACTACTAAGACTACAGTGCTTCACAAACATGAGGTAAAGAATGAAGATCAGTTATGATATGAGCCAGGTAACTACCCTCCTCTGAAATATTGCTTAAATGTTAACTGAATCATTTGTCTAAATGGACACCGTGCCTCATCTTGCATGGCTCTGTTCAGAAATCGTAAAGTGACCTACCAAAACAGTTAACTCACCCAGCTACCCGTTTCTTGTACCCTTCTGTGTTTTAACGTTTCGTGTTAAAAGGTGAAGAATCTTTCACTCTTGCTGTCTGTCCACTGACTTTGCTTCCCTGGAGTGGGTGCTGAGGAGGAAGGACCACCTGGGAACTGCCTCTGGAATTTTCCGGCATGCCATTGAGTGGTCTCAGACCACAGCAGAGGAAGGTCCTTCCTTGCCAAATTTTTGTTGTATTTCCACCTTGGACCTTTGCTGGAATTTCCTCTGAAACATAAAGAAATTTTCCTAGAATGGGGAAGAGAATGTTATAATGTACCTATCTTTCCTTTTTGGCATGTTTAGATATTAAAAAAAATGGATTTCCAAGAAAGAATTACATATTATAGTGAGAGAAGGGATAAAATCCTCACAATAATATATTAGATTGTTAAGCTGGTTAAAGGAAATGGTTCTTTACCTCATCTGAAGCTAGAGGTATGGGGAGGTTGCCATTTGTCCATTTGTCTTTGTGATTTGTATGTATGATGTATGAATAGATTTGATGTATGAATAGATTTTTAAATTTCTGTCTTTGGGCCCAAGATTCAATTATTTCAGAAAAGGACACAGAGAAAGAAAAGTACAGTAACTTGAGTCCATCTCTTCAGATTTCACTTCCCCATGGTTGCATGGCCATCATTCCTTTGATACTAGTGCACATTGTAAATAGTCTTTGTCCCTCATTCACATTAGTGGAGCATCTTAGCCAGGTATAATCAAAGTCCCTCAGACCTTAGTCTCCTTTTCTCAAAATGTAAGGAGGTAGAGAGACGGCCCTGTGGATAAAGCCCCTGTGCAAGACTGGCAACCTGAATTTGATCCCCAGAACTCACACAAAAATGGTAAGAGACTTCCACACATGTACTTCATGCACTAGGGTATATGCATACATGTGTACATACATCCTCACACATGAGAACACACACTCTAATAATGATGATAATAATAATAAATAGTTTTATAGGTAAAGAGAATGGCTTCTCATGGTTCTCATGGTGGGGTATGCTGTTAATACCAGTACTCAGGAGGCAGAGGCAGGCAGAGCTCTGTGAGTTTGAGACTAGCCTAGTCTACATAGTGAGACCCTGTCTCAAAAAAAATAGTCAGGGCCAGTGAGATGGCTCAGCAGATAAAGATGCTTGCCAAAAAGCCTGATGACCTGAGTTCAATCCTTAAGACTCAAATGGTAGAAGAGAACTGACTCCCACAAGTTGTCCTCTGACCTCCATTGCACCCATATGTATAAACACACAGACATGCACACAAAATAAATTAAATATATTTTTATGTTAAAAGAAATACAGAAAGAGCATTGGAGACAGACACTGCTGGTGTGTGTGTGTGTGTGTGTGTGTGTGTGTGTGTGTGTGTGTGCATGACTTTGTGCTGGTGTCCAAAGGTGAAGTAATGTATATTATTTCACATTTTTTTCTTCACAGCATGAAGTACATTTGTGAATCTGTTTAATGTTAAGCTATACACAAGGCTCATATTTACTTGCACATCATGACACCTCACATAGAACTTGGTGCATGGTAAGCATGTAAGAAATGTAAACAAATAAGAAGATCAGGTGTGTCTTTGAAGAATGAGAAGTACTCCTTTCTCAGGGTTGAGAGGATGCTGTGCTGTGTCAAGTGGAGGAATCAGAGATGAACCACAAAGCCTAACAGACCTAGGAGAGATTCCTTATTGACTGCCTAGCCTCTCCCCATCTCTGGAAGCATCTCATCAAAACACCGGGACACAGGCCAGGGAGTGATCCAGAGCTGTACATGGGAGGAGGTGGGTCATGGCCATCAAGGCAGATATTCTATACCAGCTTCAGTGTCCCAGATTTGGCAGAGTTCGGAGGCCACTAACCTACAGGGCACAGTTGGAGCTTGGTAACATGATCAGAGAGGAAAGTGGAGCTGGCATTTGGGAATTTTACTCTGAGGACAAGCTAGTTCTTCATGCCTGTCTTCTCTGATGGCATTTACAAGACCTAGAACAATTGCATGAAGGTGGCAGGCTGGGCCCTTCTGAATCCCCAGGATATTGGCAGGAGAAGAATTTGAGAAGATGGAAATTGTCCTCTTCTCATTGAAGAGGACAATTTACGGGCCGGAAAAGAATCACAGAGTGATCCACTTGAAGGAAGTCTGAGAAATCCCCTTAATTTCTGTCTCCACCCCTAATAAATAAAAATCTGTCCCTATCAAAGACCTCTTGAAAGTGAAAGAATTGTGCTCTTAAATTCAGCTCAATCCACTCCGCAACATGGAGGCCGTGACTAGAGCAGCGCAAGTACATGGAGAACTCTCCACCCCCCTGGCTGCAGTGAGGGGACCCAACAACAGTCCCTCAGCTCCACCTTCTTAAGAGTCAGTCTCTGCATAGAGTGGGGGTGGGGTAGCCGTGGCTGCTGTGGAGAGGCCTTCATTCCTGGAGCCTACCTGAGAGGGTACCTAGGACTCTTGTAAATGTGATGACATCGGCAATGACAGACTCGCCAGTCGCCTGGTAGTCTGTAATTGAAGCCAGGAATTCAGCACACGCTCAGACACACCCAGCCTTCGCCGTGGTTCCCAGAAGTGAGTTCCTGCACAGCCACTAGGCTGGGAGGACCCTCACTTAACAGAGCCTCCCTCACAAGCTCAAGCTCAAGGCCTTTGAGATGAATTCTGGATTCCAAAACGTAGAGATTTTTTTTTTAAATCCCTATCTCTGTTTCCATTACCAGTGGTTTCTACATTGTTCTTGCTAGTTACCTCCAAGGTGAACCCCCTCAGTAAATGACATCCAGTCTCTTCGGTGTCATAGCCAATCCTTTCTGGCTGAACTGAAATTTCTTCTTGTTATAATCAGGGGCTAAAATTAATCAAGCCAGAAAACTTCTACACTGCTTGGAAGCCCCAGGCAAAGAGGTTGGAGCATTTCTTGCTTTTCTCAACCCCTCTCCATAATGAGATGCTTTGTTTCCGTGAATCGGCCTCGATCCAGACTTCCAGACTCTATGACAGGACATTTCATCCCTCCCTCTGCCTCCAGGCAGGACTGAACTTAACTCATCCCAGACTGAAGGGTGTCTCCTTTAGACCTTGTTTCAAGGTGTCCTGAGTTCTCAGCTTCTTTCAGTTAGGAGTGCCCACATGATTAACACAGCTGTCTACACTCATCTTAATTTCCTATAGAATTTCTAGTCTATTTCTTTTCACTGTAGGAAGGAGAATCCACATGACTCTTACATATTCCAGCCGAAAGTCTCTCCATGCCTTTACAGTCCTGCTGCTTTATTGGGGCATCGTTGGCCTGAGCCGTATCATCCACACATTCATCGCTGTTATCAGTGTGCCCCTTCCCCAGCACATCTCCTTGATTTGGACTGAGACGTCAAAGCTCAGTCTTCTCCACCTTAGATACCCTTCCCTCTCTTATTCATTCTGCCTTCTACTACTTTGAAACCCTGCTCCATTGTCCCTTTTGAGACTGCATTTTTTTTGAGACTGCATTTCTTATCCCTGCATTTCCTTTATATCCCCAGTCTTCTGAATTCCTCTAGCCAAAGTAGAAAGAAGTTCATTTAGTCTGCTCCAAGATCTGTCCTTGCCTCACTGTCTCTAAATATGAAGCACGGGCGAGAAAATTCCCTGAGGGATGTACAGGGAATGAACCATATGGTACCGTGGGATGTGTAACAACTGCAAGTCCCCAAGCTGAGAGTTCTAAGGTAGGGTAGTGACCGTGGGCCATTTATGACTTATCTGGTCTTTCACTCTGATTGTATGTGCAAATATTGAATGAGGTCACCTATGAGAATTCCCCCATCTAAAAAAAATCATAAATTTGTGTTTTCTTATTTTTTTTCTTGGCCTTTTCCAATAGCACAGACAGAACTTTACAAGCAGGGAAATCATAGACTTGGAGAAGAATGAGCTGAAAGACATAATTGACAGGGAAACATTCCATTTTAATATGTGGGTAGTGCCACCATAACGCTGAGGAATGTATAGGGAAGAGGGAAAAGGCCTTCCACACCTCCTTACCCACCTGAGATCCCACGAAAATTGCTGTCATGGTTTGAAGGGTGGGAAGATGAGTCCAGCAGAAGCCTGAGACCTGGTACCCTGTGCACTGCTGTCTTCAGGGGCAGCCTAGAGATAGCCTTGCCCCCCGTGCTGATTCAAGTCACTGAACAAAGCGCTTCAGCTAATTTTTACTCATGTTTTCCCCTAGAAATTTCCAGACCTCATGTGAGTAAAACAGAAAAGTTTCCACGTGGAACCACAAAGTCTCCACTTTCTAAACGGAACTTACTTTTCTTCTATGATATATAGGCCATTACACTTTGTAACAATCCTTGTAAAATAAAAAGGCATAAGAGCAGTAATTTATAAGGTTATTTGGTCGTGTGTGTGTGTGTGTGTGTGTGTGTGTGTGTGTGTGTGTGAGACAGCTGACAGGACTTAGTTATTTCCTTCTACAGTGTGGGTTCTGGGGATCAAACTCCCCAGAACTGACAAGAGTCCTTATTGCCAGGCAGTGCTGGCACACACCTTTAATCCCAACACTCAGGAGGCAGAGCCAGGCAGATCCTCTGTGAGTTTGAGGCCAGCCTGGTCTATAGAGTGAGTTCCAGGACAGCCAAGGCTATACAGAAAAACACCATCTCAAAAAACAAAACAAAAGAAGAAGAGGAGGAGGAAGGAGAGGAAGGAGAAAAGGAGGAGGAGAAGGGAGAGGGGCGGAGAAGGGGAAAGGAGGAGGAGGGGGAAGAAGAAGAGAGAGAATCTTTACCCTCTGAACCACCTCATGGGCCCTAAAATACTTTTTGTTTACCATGTGTACTTAAATGTAAGGTGAAAATTTATCTCCCCCAAATACTTTCTCAGAAAAGAGGAGGTTGCTTTATATTTGAACCCTGCCGTATCATGGATTTCTTTGATAAGACATTAGCCTGCAAACTCGAACCCTCTCCTCCCTCCACCCAACAAAAACCTGTAACCAACGCTGGATTCAATTACTTATAATACTATTTGATGGAATCTGTTTGGTTTTTATTTTTTTCAAGCACCCTTCAGTATCTGGGAACATCACACACTAGGTTATCCAAATCAACTTTCCTGCTGAAAACAACTAAAAATGCTAGATAAAATATTTAAAAGATCTTAAAAGCACGTAAGAGCTGGCAAGATGCTACGGAAACTCTGGTCAAAAGCTAATGGAAAGTAAAAATGCTAAGTACTAAGTGGAACAAAAAGACGACTCTTAACCAGAAGATATTTGCTGATAGAAGCAAACTTGGTCTTTCACGTTGATGCCTGGTTTCCAGAGACAAAGCTCAGTGATAGTCGGAATGGAGAGCATGACGGGAGACTCATTCCCAATGAAACTAAAATCCAAAGTGTCCACCCTGGGCAGCTCCTCCCCAGACAGCTGCAGAAAAGTGGGGACAGTCCTAGTCTGATCTGCCGCCCAAATTTACATTAAGTAAGTGTCCAGGGCTGGAGAGATGGTTAAGAGCACTGACTCTTCTTCCAAAGGACCTGGGTTCAATTCCCAGCACCCACATGGCAGTTCACAGCTGTCTGTAACTCCAGTTTCAGGGAACCCGACACCCATGGCAAAACACCAATGCACATAATATAAAAAATTTTAAAAATCCAAAGAAAACCTCCATCCCTGAATTAAGTTTTAAATGATTCTAAATTTGCACTTCCCATAGGTGCCCAGAAAAGGCTGACAAATTTGCCTTCACTGAAGACACCATCTTGAGCCTCAAAATCTCCACAAGTAATTCTTCAAAGACACCCAACAAGCACACATGTAGAGACAGGACCATGACTGAGACTTTTTAAAACTAAAGGCAGCAAAAACAGATTGATGACGGCTCCAGAGACTGGAATTACCGGGGACATAATGAAAACTAAGCTTGACAAGAGTCTCATGAAGTATAAAAGACGACCTAATGGACTTGAAACAGAATGAAGCAGAGTGCATCAAACAGATGTGGCCCAGCTGAAGAGAGAATTAGTAAAATAGAAGACAGGCCTGAAGAAATCCAGAATGTAGCACAGAGAGTCAAAGTAGAAGAATGTTGAGAGAGGAAAAGGCTAGAATGAGAAGATCCACTGAACAAAAGGACAGAGAGAGAGAGAGAGAGAGAGAGAGAGAGGGAGGGAGGGAGGGAGGAGAGGCAACAACAGAAGAAAAAGTGACTGAGAATGTTCTAGAACTGCACTGAGAATCTCAATGAATCCCAAGCAAGACACAAAGGAAGCCAGTGCTGTGGCCCTTGCCTGAGGTCTGAGGCACAAGGAGCGCTCGACACAAGGCACCTGCGGGCTGCACAGCTACATAGTGAGACTCCTGTCTCATGAGAAAGAAATTCATACCCAGTGTGTGTTAGTGAAACCACAGAATATAAAGTATGAGGAGAAGAGGAAGAAAACAAGGAGCTGGGAAAGAGACTTATGCTTCCTGACTTTCAGGCCAGGAAGAAGTATCTGATATGGAATTTTTCTCTCCATCACAAAAATTAGAATGTGTATATTCTGGAGGAAGTGCCGAATTGTGATTGCTTTGAGGGAGGAAACAAAGCAGACTTTATAAAATCATTGTGACTTTCAGTCTGGAGGCAATTTCCAAACAGCAACGGAAAGGGGTATATCAGCAGAGCATGGCGGCCTTTCTAAGTTGTGCAGACAGAGACTAACGTTCAGGGAAAATGAGGCAGCTAGGACTTGTGGACCCGAGTATTTGAGAGGAAAGAGTTGTACAGAGAAAGAACTCCAGGAGCCTGTGTAGAGCCTCCCACAGTCAGGCTGAAGGCTAATCTATGCATGATCAAGGGAAAACTTCACAACGCTGAGCAAAGAATAACAGCAGGTGTGTATAAGCCAAACAACTCCCAGAGTTTACACAGCGCTGAAAAACATCCCAATCCTGTCCACTCAGAGAGCAGATATCAGTGAACACTTAAGTAGGAGCCAAGAGGTGCCATATGTCAATACTAAACTAAGCTAGTCCAGACTTAACCCTGAACAAAACTTGAAAAGAAGATAAATGGTAGAGTACAGCTGTGCTGAAGTACACCTCCATGCTGGAGCTTGTGCTTGTGTGTGAGGTTCAGGGTTCAATTCCCAGTAACACACATGCACACACACTACACAAAAATCAAGATTGTATTTCCAAAACAAACTTTAAAACTCTAAATTTAAATACAAGGAGGAGGAGGAGACCTGACTGCTTTAGAACTGGCTGTATATGTCAGCCTTGCACTCACACAAATTCTGGGATTAAAGGAGTGTGCAACCATACCCAGCTTTCAAACCCTTAGTGTAACAGTCACGAGGTCAGAACCCAATTAGAGATTATCAGACAGAAAAGTCAGCAAGTCATGGTTCATGTAAGAAGGGGACCAGTCAGGAGACAGACCTAGAAAGACACAGGAGGTGAGAAGTAAAGACCTTAAAGCAGTGGTTGTGAGTGTGTGTCAGAATTTAAAGGAGACAGGCATAACGTCAAAAATAAGCATTTTAGAAAGGATTTTTCTCAGACTGAAAAATACAGTATCTAAAATGGAAAATCAGCTGAATTGGCTTACAGGGCATATTTGACAATGCAGAAGAAAAGATCATTGAGTTTGAAGACATAGGAAGAAATGATATAGAGAGAAAAACACTAAAATACATAAAGAACCTCCATATCAAGAAGTTTATTATCCGTGAAATGGGATTGAAAAAAAAATCTGACAAAACAATAGCTGATTTCCCTCCAATTTAATAAAAACTATAAATCCACAAATTCAAGAATCTCGCTAACCCCAATCTGACTAAACATTAAGATAATTGCACTAGGAGCACCACAATCAGTTATTAAGATATTCTGAAGAGGGCTGGAGAGATGGCTCAGTAGTTAAGAGCACTGACTGCTCTTTGGGAGGACTCAGGTTCAATTCCCAGGACCCACACGGCAGCTCACAACTATCTGTGACTACAGTTCGAGGGAGCCCAACACACGTAGCAAAATATTCAGAAGAGCCGGGGGAAACCCTAAGTGTAAAAATAATCACTGGAGATGTTTTATCAGAATTGTGGTGAAGAAGGAGACCTAAGAACAAAAACGTGAAAGGATTCAAAGAAAAATATATCCCAACCTGGAAGGCGATAGCCAGTGTTTTTTCAGAATGAATATACAACAAGGAATTTTTGTCTGGACAAGCAGAATCTGAATACATTTTGAGTGTTAAGGAAAGTTTTTTAGACTAAAGTAAAAGGATACTGCTTGGAGATTTGGACCTCTGAGAAACAGGGCTGGGGTGATAGCTTGGTCAGTAAAATGTTTGCCATGCAAACACGAGGGCCTCGGTTCAGAACCCCAGAACCCAGGTAAAAAGTTTACTCAGGCCGGGTGGCGGCGGCGGCGGCGGCGGCGGCGGCGGCGGCGGCGGCGGCGGCGGCGGCGCACGCCTTTAATCCCAGCACTCAGGAGGCAGAGCCAGGCGGATCTCTGGGAGTTCGAGGCCAGCCTGGGCTACAGAGTGAGATCCAGGACAGGCTCCAAAAGCTACACAGAGAAACCCTGTCTCAGAAAACAAACAAACAAAACAAAACGACAACAACAAAAGTTTACTCAGTGCGTATGCCTGTAACGGCAGTGCTGGGGAGACAGGATGATCTCAGCTTGGGGGCCAACCAGTGTAGTTGACTGATGAACGTCCAGGTTTGGTAAGAAATATTGTCTTGAAAAAGAATAAAGCAAAGAATCATCAAGGAAAACACTGACCCCTGGTACACACACACACACACACACACACACACACACACACACTATGTACATGCATACATTCACATAAAAGTGAACTTCGGAAATGATACATATGCAGTAGCTTTAAAAGTTTCTTTAGAATGTAACTGTTTAAAACAAAGTAATAACCACGCACTATAGAGTTCATAACATACAGTAAGGGTAAGATTGTGACAGTCATACAAAGAAAATGGCTGTAAAATATTTCGAAATATTTCCATTATGTGTGTCAAGGTGTGACAGTTAAAGATGTTGTTGGTTATTAACAGTCCATGTTGGGAGCCACAGAGCAGGTAGCAAATTAATGATGTGAAAAAAGTATAGCTGCAGAGATGGTAATTAAAATCAAAGTAAAATCTTAAAACTTAATTCAAAGAAGAAAGGAAAAACAAAGAGTACGAATAGATTTAGTCTCAATTCTATTTATAACTACACTAAATATAAAAGTCTAAACTTTCTAATTAAAAGCTGGACATAGGATTGAAAAGTGTTCAAAGAATGTCAGGGAATGCATTTTAAATATAGACACACACACAGGTATTTTATTATTTTATTACAGTTAAAAGTAAAAGGTTAGAGAAATGAACATGTAAACAGTCATAAGGAAGTTGGAGGTTGTATCGTTCCTAATGTAGATATCAGCACATGGACTAATAAGAGAGAGAAGGAGAACATTTCTTTTTAATTTTTATTTACTTTATTTTGTGTGCATCTCTCTCTGTGTACACACGTGTGTGCATGCCACAGCACATACGTGGAAGTCAGAGGACAACTTGCAGGAGTTGGTTCTCTCCTTCCACCATGTAAGACCCAGGGGTTGAACTCAGGCTGTTAGTGTTGGTGGCAAGCACCTTTCCCTGCTAAGCCATCTTGCCAGGCAGGATGGACCTTTCGTGATGATAAAAGGTCCACATCATCAAGAAGGCATAATAATAATAATAATAATAATAATAATAATAATAAATATATCAAAATACATTTGATGTAAATGATAAATTACATAAAAATACATGATGTAAAGCTACCATTAACTATAAGAAAAATAGGCAAATTCATAATTATGTAACAATAGATTTTTAACTTTATCTTTAGAAAACAGGTGGTCAGAATGTCAGTGAGGATAAACAGATTTGAACAATATAACTAACCAACTTGACCAAATTGTCCTTTATGAAGCATCCTGCAGTAACTATAGAAAACATGTTATTCCCAAGTATGTATAGAGTATTCACTAACATAGGTCATGTTTTGGATCATAAAACAAATCTTACTAAATTGAAAAGGACTGAACCATAGAGGATACTCTATGACCATAGCAAAATCAGATTACAAGTCTGAAAAAAAGCATATCTGAAAATTCTCTGTGCTTTAGTAGATTAAATGTAACATCTCTAAATGTTTATGAATGACATATCACAAGGTAAAATGGAAAATACTGTGACTGCTAGAAAATGAAACACACATATTAAAATTTGTGATGTGTGGTTAAAAGGATTCCTACAGGGAAACTTCTGCCTGTGAATGCTTATATTAGAAGAGAAAGTCCCAAATCAATGGCCCAAGGTTCCATTTTAAGGACCTATAAAAAGATAAGGAAAATAAATCTAAAGTCAGAATAAGATTGTAACAGTCAATATTAGAATAGAAACTAATGAGAAAAGAAACAGGAAGGAAGAGAAAGTCAGTGTTACTGGAAGTGGTGCTTGGAGTAAATCAATAAAATTGGTAAGTCTGTAGCTTGGTTGATCTTGAAAAACAAGGAAAAGGCTGGGGACGTATCTCAGTGGTAGAGCCTGCAACTAGCGTGCATGGATCCCCAACGCCGTGTGAACCGGACCTGGTGATGCACACCTGCAGTCCCAGGACTGGGAAGTGAAGGCATAAGACCAGGGCTCAAGGTCATCCTTGGTTACTTATTGCATTCAAGGCTAGCCTGGAATATATGAAATTCTGTCCTGAAGGAAACAAATGATCAAAAAAGACACAGAAAAGAAAAATGGCAGAAGACACAGATTCCAACTCTCAGGAGTAAATGGGAGACTCCACAGATTTAATGTATTTAAAAAGCTAACAAGACAAACATTATGAACATTTCTTATCAATAAGTTTGATAACTTAGATAAGATGGACAAAGTCCTAAAAGCCTGAAGTTGCCCAAACTGGCATATTAATTAATTTAGTTGAAAATGTGGAAAAGTGAAATATTCTCTGTAATATTATAAACTCAGTAAAAAAAAATAATAATGGATAGAAGATGTGAACAGGCATCTTACACAAAAGATGTGTAAATGAATTGATGATGTTCAATATCTTTAGTAATTGCAGGAGGGGAACAGGGAAGGAAGAAAGGAAGGAAGGGTGGGTGAGCAAATACCACTATGCATCACTAAACTGGCTCAAAATAAAACCTGACAGTAACACATGCTCATGAAGAGCAGCTGAAACTTTCAAACCCTGTGGTTGCAATGGAAAACAGTGTAGCCACTTCGGAAAACAATTTGAGTTAAACATACAACTTTCATAAAATCCAGCATTTACAGTCCTAGATATTCACGGACACATATGTTCCCAGAGAGAATTGTTCACACATGGTCATGTTAAATTCATTTATAATAGTTAAAACCTGGAGACGATCTATAAGCTGGTGAATGGATATACAGATTGTAATATGTAAATATAATAGACTGCTTTCCAGTAGAGAGGGTGCCTGAACTGGCCTTCTCCTGTAATCAGATTGGTGACTACCCTAATTGTCAACAGAGAGCCTTCATCCAGTAACTGATGGAAGCTGATGCAGAGATCCACAGCCAGGCACTGGGCCAAGCTCCGGGAGTCCAGCTGACAAGAGGGAGAAGGGCTTGTACGAGCAAGGGGGTTCAGGATCATGACAGGGAACCCCACAGAGACAGCTGACCTGAGCTAATGGGAGCTCATGGATCGACAGCTAAGGAGCCTGCCTGGGACCTACCTAGGTCCTCTGCATGTGGGTGACGGTTGTGTTGCTTAGTCTGTTTGTGGAGCCCCTAGCAGTGGGACCAGGACTTGTCCTTGGCACATCAGCGGGTTTTTTGGAACCTATTCTCCATGTAGGGGTGCCTTGCCCAGCCCTGATGCAGGGGAGGAGCTTGGTTCTGCCTCAAAGTGATAATGACATGCTTTGTTGACTTCCATGGACTCTGACAACAGTCCAAGATAACCATCTTCCAGCCTAAAGCACTATTACAAAGAAACCCTTCAGACCCTTGTTCATTTTCTAAGTCAATGAAATACAGTGCAATGACTTTCAAGTCTAACATATAAAGCCAAGAATGTATCTGTACCTTCTATTTACAAGAAATTGGCCATTGCTGAAGATTGCTGTGTGTTTCACACCAATGGTACATAGAAAAGGTGACTGAAAAGACCCCAAGCATCCTACCTGGTGTCAGTATAGCCTCATTTTAGTAGACATTAAGACTTCCCATGTGCCTTAAGTCAATGTTCTATTGCTGTGAAGAGACACCATGACCACACTCTTATAAAGGAGAGCATTTAATTGGGGCTTACTTACAGTTTCAGTGATTTAATCTATTATCAGTATGGTGGGAAACATAGTGGCACACAGGCGGGCATGGTACTGGAGAAGGAGCTGAGAGTTCTACATCTGCATTGGCAGGCAGCAGGAAGAGAGAGACACTGGCCTGGCTTGAGCACTTGAAAACCCAAAGCCCACCCCCAGTGACACACTTTCTCCAACAAGGCCACACCTCCTAATCCCTATCAAGTAGCACCACTCCCTAATGACCAAGCGTTCAAATATTTGAGCCTGTGAGCCCATGGGGGCCATTCCTATTCAAACCACCACACCATAGCATGTGGTGGTCTTGGGCTAGTCAGCTGTCTGTGCCTTGGGATGCAGAAAACTGGGTAGATACACTTGATTAGTCAAATAAAATAGAATGGACACACAAATTATCTAGATAATTGCCTCCTTATGACCTAGGGCAACTTGACCTCACATTTCTGGAGCCATAGGAAATCTGAGAGTCATAGTGATCTATGAAAAATAGAGTGGAATGTTGGAGAAAGTGTCCTGCAGAGGAAGAAATAAAAACCGTCTGGTTGGGCAGGAGAGATTGGCAAGTGGTTAACAGCACTTGCTGCTTTTGCAGAGAACCCGGGTTTGATTCCCAGCACCCACACGGTATCTCACAACCACTTACAACTTCAATTCTAGGAGATTCAATGCCTTCTTCTGACCTTCACAGGTACCGGGCATGTATGTGATGCACATACATACATACATTCATACACATAAAATAAGTAAATCTTCAAAAAGAAAGAAAGCAGACCGGTTGAGGCAGCATGTGAGTAGCATGGATAGCATGCCTACGGTACCGGGCAAAGGCCAGCCCAGTCTTGGAGCCACTCAGGGAAGCAAATTTTGGCTGACCTTTGGGAATTTTTCTCACTGTCTCCTTTTTTTGGAATCGGGTTGATTAATCCTCAAGGGTTTAATAACTGCTTGCCTAGCACTGCCAGTCACCCACTCCCCACCCTGCAAGAGCCAGTCCTCAGTTCCTCTCATCCAATGTGTCCCATTTATCCTTTGTGCACCAGGCTCAGCCTGGACTGCATTTATTTGCACTTCCTTTTAAGCTGTTAGTGAGTGGTTTTCAGTCACTTTTCTACAAGTATGACATGTTCCATTACGTGAATTTATGTTTTTTTTTTTCAGACAGTCTCTTCAAAAGTCATTTCCCCCTCTCCCCTCATTTGCATTTTACAGCTCTGTTTTTCCAAAGTTGTCTCATAAAACCCTCCTCATGACTCCTTGGCGCTCTCACACACAGATTGCCCTCTTTCTGCTTTTGACTGAAAGTATGGAAGTGTGTGTTGCCAGGACAGAACAGTGCTGATGGACTGTTGCTTTATGTCTTGAGGAATTTTGCATCTAACAGCCACGATGCACAGGCTGACTTGCTTCTTGTTCCCACAGAGCATCTCGGGCTTTGTCCTACTCTGCTTAGAAACCACCCTCCCCTTCCGTATTTAGCAAGTGAATAAGAACTCATGCTTCAAGCTCTAGTCCAAATGGTCAAGAGTCACGTATCCCATCTGTTCCCCTAACATTCTTCACAAAACTTTACTCAGGGCTGTGCCCATTTCATAAACTGCATCCCACCAATAATGCATACCTCAAGACCACAGATTGCCCATCTTCATGGTCACACAATCAAACACTACTCCTGCCCATAAAATGTTAAAGATTAAATACTCAGTGGGTAAGTTCTTCTGTGCACTGTTCTGTATGCCCATCCCTCCAAGGAGCTTGCCTACATCAATCCCTTTTTGCTTTGATTCCTGTATTTCTTTTCTGTCTTAGGGGTCTGTGTCCAGTTAGTCCTAGTCTGTCTTTACCATCATCATCTCGTGTCCTCCTTAATTGACAGACCCAGAATGGTCCCTGAATGGTTAAAATAAATTTATTTTTTATATTTATATTTTATAATGATTTTTATATTTATATTTTAAAATAAATTATTTTTTATACTGATTTCTTTTGAGACAGGATCTCTTTATGTAGTACTGGCTGTCCTAGAATTCACTCTGTAACCAGAATGATCTGGAACTCACAGAGATCCTCCAGCCTCTGCCTCTCAAGTACTGTAATTAAAGGAATGTGCCACCATGACCAGCCTATCTCTTAAGTACCAGTCTGATACTCATTATTTATTATCTCATTATTTATGTCACACCTACCATGTGACACACACTATTTGTCCCCAATACTGAAGATGCACTAATTTGAAGAACAATTCAGGTTTCTGTCCTCAACAGCTCACATTTTGCCAGGTAGTTGTGGCACATACCTTTAATCCAAGCACTCAGGAAGCAGAGTCAGGCAGATCTCTGAGTTCAAAGCCAACCTGGTCTACAGAGTGAGTTCCAGGATAGTCAGAGCTATACAGAGAAACCCTGTCTTAAACCAACAACAACAACAAAAAAAAAACTTCACATTTTAATGGTTTTGCTTAAAGGTTTAACTGGGAGACAGATTAAGGATAAAAGAAAATGAGATTTTTTGCCTACATTATCTACATAATTCAATTAAATGCTAGATACAGCTTTTAACTTGGTGATGGAGTCGTATCAGCATGTGACTTTCTGTCACTATGTTTTCCAGAAGAGAGGACTGGGGATATGGCTCAGTGAGGAAGTGTTAAGCTTACATGCCTCTAACTGTGAACAGCAGTGTTACCACCTCCTAATGCTTTCCAGCAGCAAACACCAACACATATGATGTTCATACTTGCCCCTAATGCCCAGCTATGCTGTAGGTAGACACCTACATTCATACACTCAGTTATATGAGGTATGTGCCACCTTCCCTTCACTAATAACTACCTACTTAGATGCAATTTTGTGTTTGTGTGTGTGTGTTATGCCTTTGAGACAGGGTCTCTCACTGAATACGGAGCTCACCAGTTTGGGGCTAGGCTGGTTAGTCAACAATCTTCAGAGACCTCCTGTCTGGTTTTCACAGCATTAGGGTTATGGGTACTCATGGCCACGTCCAGCTTTTTGTGGGTGCTGGGGGCCTGAACTCAAAACCTCATGCTTGAGCTTAAAGTGCTGTTAGCCGCTGTGCTGACTCTCCAACCCCTCAGACGCTTGTTTAAATGCATGTGCGATAGAACACACCTGCAGATTGTGGCTTCCCTCCCAATCTCCTTTCTTTCCTTAGCAAGCATTGGAATTGGCTCCATTTTGGCAGGATCAGGATGTCTTGAAAACTATCTGGTATTATATTGAACCAATTTTCAAAACAAGTTGGGCAAGCCTTGGGTGAAAGTGCCTTCTTTTAATTGCAAGCACTCTCTCCTATTTCCCTAGACAAAGTAGGCCCCAAAGGCTAATTTGAGGCTAGAAACCATTTAAAGTGATTCAATCCCCAGCATGTGATGGGGGCATGAGAGTGGATACCAGATAGTACTTAACACCATTTCATGAGTGAGGCAACCAAGGTTCAAAGGCATTAAGCAATAGTGGCGTTTTGGGATGTGAACTCAAGCCTGACTCCCAACATTATCTTTCTTCTCCCATCCCAGGAATGACTTACTATCAAAGAACATTGAGTCGTAGGGTTCACTATTTAAGTATTGCATGGATATTGTTGTGAGTCAGGGGCTAGGGTCATGGATCTACCCTATATTTGTGAGCTGCATGTGCTGGCATGTAAGGAAAGGTATCTGTACTAAGACTCCTTCATACATGTGTGTATATCTTGGAAGCTGGTGAAATGGTTTCACAGAGATGCTAATGAAAACTTGAAGCTGTGTGTGTTTGTGAACACAAATGCATGCATGTGCATATGTGTGTTTTATATAGTCTACATAAAACTATATAGAGTTTTATAGAGTCTGTTTTCTTATTTGTGGAAACTCTTTGGTCTTCATACCAAATCCTCTGCAGAATGCCATCTGTATCATTTATATTTAAAGAAATGGAGGGTAAGCAAAAAAGAGTCTGAACAATATTTTCTGAGGAAATGGCACACAGACAGGCAGACAGACACACACACATACACGGACACACACATAGATGAAGGGCCAGTAATGGGGCTCTCCGTTTTCCTTCTGGTATCATCTCAGCCAAACATTATTATTTCACCCAGATTATAGATGAGGATATTTTAAAATTACTGTTATTACCACCATTTTCTAACAAGCTCAATTAATTGGCATCACTGAAGCCATCTGTATCAACAATGTCCACGAAGAAAGGAAGTGGATTCCTCTGGGAAATGTTCACCTCTATCTAACTTGGCCACTGCTTCTGCAGCTTTGTCCTATCCCTTGTGCCTTGCACAGTTGTCCTCTGAGTAACAACCCCTCAGAGATTCAAAGCTCACTGTACCAATGGTGACAGTCGGCTCCTGCCCCCATTTCATCTCATCAGAGCAGCCCTCAAAGTGAAGTGTTCCTCAGGAGAGGCACAAAACCATAATAAAAGGAAGATGCTTTTCCCTTCTCTTGGCCCTGAAGACATATTTCACATTGGTCCAATAACCTTGCCCAAAGCTTCGGACCTGCCCGCTAATGGTGAGCATGGATTTACACAGGCAGGGAAGACAGGTGTGGGACCTAACTTGCTGCATTTTTACAGCACGCCTTTCTACCTTTCACATTTTACTCTTCTTCTCAGACTTTGGGGCCTTTCTCTACACCTTCCCTCTCCAAGGATCTGGTCTTGAGGATGTTTTGTGTACACACACACACACACACACACACACACACACACACACACACACACTCACGGGGTGGAGAGGGAGGGAGAGAAAGAGGGAGAGAGAGTCTTGGATGTATTCTTCATTTTAAATTCTTTCTCCTAAGTTAGTTCTCTTGCTATGTGCTTCATATCTTTCCAGCAGTGACCTCTGCCACTCTGTAAAGCGTCTCCTGGTTCCATCTTTGTCTCTCTGCCTCAGCTCTGCCTCCAGAGTGCGGTTCCCTCTCCCCCAATGGACTAGGCAGTGAGAAGGGGCTATGCCGGATCTCCCTTTCCAATTGCCTCTGACAAGCGTTCGTCCGTCTCAGAAGTGGCAGGGCCACCCTTCCTCTGACTGTTAGTCACTGGATTGTTTCCTGAGCTCCCATTAAAGGTCTTGCTGGGATTCAGGATGTGAGTTCGGCACCAGTGTTCTCCTCCTTACGACACTGCTCATGGTGACAGGGAAAGTGCAGGAGGAAAACTGTGTGATTCTGGAGATGAACACAATTTCTTGAGCTAATTAACTGAGACAGTTCACATGTTTATTATGTTTAAACTATCGGGTGATTAATTTAGGGAGTTTTATGGACAGTTTAATGCTCTCTCGGCATAAGGAAGAAGCCAGTTTATGTAAAAAGAGGAAGAAAGGACTCTGGGGTTATGAATATGACAAATGAAAGGGAAGGAGGAATTGTTCTCACATTACATAGTTCAGAATATAGATACAAATAACCGGCTCTTAAAGACTGGCATGCATGTTATCATTAGGAAACTCGAAATCTTAACTTGACTGTCAGCACACATCTTGGCTGCCCAACCCATCATTCTCAGGTTGTATTGCAAACCCTTTCCAATGAATACTTACGTGAATAATAATTGCAAAGGTAACTCAGGATAAAAATCAGATTTTAAAATTAACATGATATAAGGAGCAGAGTGCATGCTTAATATGTGCAAGGCCTCAGGTTCAACCCCAGCACCACCAAGAACGCGGATCGTCTCCATTTTGTCACTGCCCATTTTCACGTCGTTAGCCTGACTAATCAACAGTTGCCTAAACCTCATCAGCAGTTGACTAAACCAAGACTAGTAAAGCATCTTTGACAGGCATGGTAGGGTTGACAAGTAAGCTTGGTTCAAGATCATGTTGTCTGAAGGACACTGTGCCCTTCTGGACCATCCTCAGAGCTCTGCTTAGTGCCTGAAATGCCTCTTCTGTCTCTGCAGCTGGCTCAATACCTGTCTTCACCTTTCCTTTCCTCTGCCTCTTCGCCTGTTCATCTTCAGGACGGGGACACACACACACACACACACACACACACACACACACACAGCGGGTTGGGGGGGGCTCCTCCCTTCTTTCTTCTCCTGGCCACTTGACATATATGTGTAATGTTGAAAGTGCCTTTGGGTGTCAAATCAGCCAGCATCTGCTGCTTTCCGTGAATGGTGTGGGGTGGGTGGGTGTTTTCCTGAAAGGGTCTCTGAGTTAGGTTGCTCAGTGTAGGCATTCCTGTACCTGCTCTCAGGGTAGGTGTTCCTGCAACCTGTCCTCCAAGTGCCTTTGTTACTGTTTGTCTTTCTGCAATCTTTCACTTATTCAACAAACATCTATCAGGTGCCTTCTGTTTCCAAGAATCATACTGTAAGTGTGGTTCAGTAGTGACATAATATTGCTATCTCTTTCTCATTATAAAACATTTTAAAGCCTAATAGATAGCCTGGTGTGTTGGCTCACACCTTTAATCCCAGCACCAGGGAGGCAGAGGCAGGCACATCTCTGTGAGTTCAGGGCCAGCCTGGTCTACAGAGCAGGTTCCAGGACCACCAGGGCCACACAGAGAAACCTTGCCTCAAAAAAACCAAAATAATAAATGAATGAATGAATGAATGAATGAATAAATAAATCCTAATGGAGAAAGTCACATGGGGAAAACAGCTCTGAGGGAAAGTTGATTTTCATCTTATCCCTTGAGGCTATTATTGTTTGGAGAGGGAGGTCAGTGGTGAGGGACCCAACACCAAAGGTCAGAGACTCCTTCCTCACACTAGCTCCTGCTCTGCGTGGAAGAGCAGTGGGTGAAGGTGGAGGATAGTCTGAAGTCACAGTCCCTCCCCTCACTTCTCCTCCTTATTTTCTTGTCTCAGGTCCCCCTAACCAAGAAGGAATCTGTCACTGTAATTAAGCAGTCTATAATCAACAAAGTCCCATTAAGAAATAATGAGGCTAGTAATGCAGCAGCCACCATTGATGGGGGATTAGTGAAACTCCTGTGGTTTCCTTAACTCCCCCACTCTGAGGAAGTGAAGGTGGAGAAGTCGTTGATTCAGCACTGTGAGCATTAGTCCCACACACTCCACACTTCCAAACAAAACTACTGCCTATGTTGGATGAAACATGGCTCTCCAATTCTGCTGTGGGTGCCTGGCTGGTAGAGCTGCATGTATCACAGTCATTTTGTGTTCCCAGAGCCTGGCACATCATAAGTACCCAGCAAACAAAAGTTCCCTACTGAAAGAGGACGAGTTAGACACACACGTTGAAAACAGAACCTGAACAGCCTGTCTTACTCAAGGGTTTCTCAAGGAGATTGTGGTCCCATCTGTGTCTGAGCAAAACTATATAGGAGGGCATTTGGCGCTAAGGGACAAGGAATGTTTTCCGTAGTTCTGCATCCCATGGAGCATGCTGAGTATTCCACGGCTCATCCCACAGCAGCAAGGTATGGGATGGATGCACAAAGAAACAGTCATTGTAGAAAGTCTTTGAGGAAACTGGGGATGGAGCTCGGAGTGTTTGCCCAACATACACAAAGCTCTGGGCTCCATCCCCAGCATCAAATAAGCCTGTCATGGCAGCACAGATCTGTAATTCCAGGACTCAGGACATGGAGGCAAAAGGAGCAGAGGGTAAAAGTCACCCTTGACTGTATAGTGAGCTCAAGGCCAGTCTAAGAAACATGACTGCCTCAAAAGGAAAGAGAAAGAGAAGTCCCTTCTCTGTCTCCTTCTCCATCTCTCTCTCTCTCTCTCTCTCTCTCTCTCTCTCTCTCTCTCTCTCTCTCTCTTACACACACACACACACACACACACACACACACACACACACACACACGAGAGAGAGAGAGAGAGAGAGAGAGAGAGAGAGAGAGAGAGAGAGAGAGAGAATCTTTGAGATTCTTTGTAGAGAGTGCTTGTGAAGGAAGCAATGAGGAGGTCCAAAGAATAGACTTAGGCTTTTCTGTTACTTTTGTTGAATCCAATAAAACTAAATTGAGAGCTAAGCTGAGAAGAGACTAATCAATGTGGAGATTGATGAACTATGCTGTGTCACCTGTACCAGTAGGCTTGCTCTGTATTAAAATGCACACCACTCCCTTTCCTGAAGTGCATCCCATGGCGAATGTCAACCCAAAGTTCCTGGATGCAACTTCAGTATTTCATATGCTTGTAGTTTTTATTTTTTATTTTTATTTTTTCTTAGCTCTGGAATTAAAGCCAACCAGACAAAAATGAAGGATAGCTGTTCACATCATTCCTTCTTTCACTTTCCCAACACTCCAAGTCGTACAGTCCATTCTCAAGCAAAGAGAATCTGTGACTTCTTTCAAAATAGAGGGTTAGGCTGGTGAGGTAGCTCAGCAGGTAAAAGCGTTTGCTGCACAAAACTGATGAACTAGAGAACCGACCCCAAAAAGCCGGGCTCTGACCTCCACACATGCACCACGGTGTGCATCCAACGCATGCACGCATGCACGCACGCACGCGCGCGCACACACACACACACACACACACACACACACACACACACACACAAACGCACGCACATACACGAACAGAGCTGGGAGGGTTAGCTCAGTTGGAAAAATGTTTGCCTGGACCTGAGACAGACACCCAGAACCTACATTTAAAAAAAAATCTGGACATGGTACCTATAATCCCAGCACCAGAGAAGAGAGGCAAAGACAGGAAGGTCCTTGGAGCTTGCTAGCCTGCCAGCCTAGCCTCATTGGTGAGTTGCAGACCAAATGATAGACTTTATCTCAAAAAACAAGGGGGATGACTCCTGAGGAGCACCTGAAGTTGTCTTCTGATCTCCACATGCATGCATACATGTGTGCATTTGCACATGCACAGATATGCACAGATGTGCACACATAGACCAGAGCTGGCCTGAGGACAAAGCTCAGTTGGGAAAACGCTTGCCTTGTGTTTGTCAAGACATGGATCTGACCCTCAGCGCTATGAAACAATAAAAAGAGCTAACTCTGGCTTCGGTCCTGTCTTTCCTGGTAGGTCTTGCATAATTTTGTCCAGAGAGAGTAAGCTCTGTGACAGTTTCCATGTTTGTCTTTTGCTTTCTTATAAACTCCTCTGACCATGACCTGCTTTTCTGAGACATTAATCTTTGCTGTTCTTTGAATTCCACAGACATCTCTAGGACAGGACTCCCTCTAAGTATCAAATACTTACTGGGCCATCTACAATTCAAGTTCAAGAGATATATTATATAATTTTCCATGTCAGGGAAACTTGCTCTCTGAGATTTGGTTCATGATCATCCTATGCTTGTAATCTCAGTGCCTAAGAGGCTGTGGCAGGGGTATCATAAGTTTGAGGCCAGCCTTGGCTACCTGGTGAGACCCTGTCTCAAAATAAAAGAAAACACAGAATTGATTCCTTTCTAGTGTTATGTTTACAAAGTCTTCTATGTGGTTTGGAGGAGAAATTCATTTGGCAACATCAGTGCACACTGCAGGTGTTACAGAAGAGAGTCGACCAAGTAGAGCAGGGCTAGATAGGGACCAGGTTTGTTAGACTTGTCCATGGGCTGCACAGACTCTTCCCTTCCAAGGCTGAAGGCAGATGAACCTCCAGACTGAACCCAGCTTCATACTGAGCCTGTTGCCAGAATCATCTCCATTTTCAAATGAGTTCCCTTTGTCCTTGTTTCTTCTGATAATGACAACCCTGGCAGGAGGTGACGAGAGTTTCTTCCACCACTGTCTGCCCACTTTTGCCATTATGTTTGTGTATTCTATTTGGGGGATTGTTTGCAGCTCCTGTTTTAACTTGGCCCAGCATGCTCAGTTATCTCACATCTTTGGGCATAGCCATCTCTTCCTGCTATCATTTGATAAAGGCCAGAATGAAACAAATTCCCCAGAGATCCATTCTTCTTCTTGCTGAGTCAAATCCATCAGAGACTGCCTTCCCATGACAGATCTGAAATCCCTGCTGTTTCCACAAGCCAACTTGAATAATCAAGACAACAGAGAGCTCTTCCTGCCTTGATGAAAAGCCACAAGAGCCTTCTCTTTAAAGGGGAGAAAATTAATTCCTGGGCCTTTATGAGGTTTGGATGTCTCCCTTGGCCCTTGTCTTTCTTGCTTCATGGTGTTCTAGCATTTGTACATTTGAGACATGGACTAAAGACCACACAATACTGTCTGCCTTTAGCTGGAAAGCAGGCTGAATGGTCCCATGACATGTCCCATGACATGTCCCACAACAGGAAAGGTTGATTTGAACAGTGAGCCAAAGAAATCCATTGTCATGGTATGAAACTGAGAGAGGCAGAACCAGAAAGTGTTTTATAGAAAACTGACAGAGTGAAGGTTAGGAATACTTCACCTGTCTAAAAGCAGAATATGCTTGAAAGACCCCAGAAGATTGGAACTTTTGTAACATGAGCAATGAGTATAAAAAGTGAGGAGCCCTCCTTTCAAGCAGGGATATTCTTAAATCTATAATCAAAGGAAAAATCTACAGTTGTGCAGAAGGAGGTTCTGGAATGTAACTTTAATTTTCCAATGCTGTTTTATTTGCTCATATGAATATATGGTTTTGTAATTGTCCATAGGCTGCTTTTATTGTTTGTGTTTTTTTCTTCCTAGGTAAACTCTCAGGGCAGGACCTGACTCCTCAGAAGAATCTTTTAAATCTCTTTACAGAAGTGCTCATGTCAAGGTCATGCTGGAGAAGCTGAGGAGTAATTACTAGCCAACCACAGCTGGAAGCCTAGAAGATAGAGCAATCAGCACCCTGCATCAATGGCTGTGCTTCAGACCAAGAGGCAACCAAGCCACTTCTTCCCATATGACCTGGAGTGTCTGTGTATGATTTTGAGGGAAAAGGGCAGACGGAACTATGAACTTGGTGTCCATGTCACCTGGGAAAAGAAGCAAGTTCTTGTATAAGATGACCGTGGGTCAGGAGAGTGTGCACTGTGAGTTTATGGTATGAAGAGGTTGAGGGGCCCCCTTGGAGCCACTCAGCTATCCTAGTTTTAACCTGTTCTTGTTCCTCATCATTCCCACCTGTAATTCTGTCTTGGCAACAGCTCCACACTGAGTGTTCTCAAAGTACTTTGTAGACTTTAATTAGTTCCGTGGGAAGTGAGGCAAAGTCCAGCCTTCAATTTGCCAAAAGATGTTGGAAGTTGGGGAACAGGGAAGAAAGACAGCTAGATAGCCAAACAACCTTCTGAAGGGTGTGTGGTGCAGGAGGGTGTGTGGTTAAAACCCCTGTGTCCTGAGCCTTGGTAGGAATGTCTTAGCCATCTAGTCCCAAACAGTGGGCTCATCCTACTAACCTACTTTGCTAGGGTGTTGTTGATGAATGCTTATAAACCCTATCCTAGATGACAGGCTTGCGAGATAGTTAAGGAAAGCATGTCATTAAGTCCCTACTCACCCCCTCTCTACGACTAGCCCTGGAGAAATGGAAGATAGCCAGAACCCAAGGGCTTCCACTTCCAGAGATGTTTGGAGCACTCACCAGCAGTGAGGGAATCAGGGACGCTGGCTGCAGGATGACCAGTGGGGACTGAGGAAAGTCTAAAACAGGTGACCCATAGCCAGGTGGGTCAGAAAAGATTGTCACAAAATGGCTGACTCCTCCTAAGGCTCTATGGACGGCTGCTTTCTTAACATACAGGACACAGTTTTTGCAGTGTTCCCCCTTCTTCGCTTTGAAGGCCCTCTCTGAGGCCTGTCACAAGGTATCTTTTTAAATTAGGTTTCTATTGCTATGATAAACACATGACCAAAAACAACTTGGGGAGGAATGGGTTTATTTCAGTTCTCAAGGGAGGAACCTGGAGGCAGGAACTGAAACAGAAGCCATGGGGGAATGCTTCTTACTGGCTTGCTCCCAATGGCTTGCTCAGCCTGCTTTCTTATACCATCCAGAACCACCTGCCCAGGGCTGGTACCCCCATGGCGAGCTGAGCCCTCTCATACCAATCATTAATCAAGACAATACCCCCACAGATTTGCCTATGGGCCAATGTTACTGGGACATTTTCTTGATTAAGATTCCCTCTTCCAGGGGACTAGAGAGATGTCTCAGAGGGTAAGAGCACTTGCTGTTCTTCCAGAGGACCCAGCACCCACATGGCAGCTCACAACTATCTGTAACTCCAGTTCCAAGGGGTCCAACACCTTCTTCTGGCCTCTGCAAGCACCAGGCACACAAATGATACACAGACATACAAGCATACAAAAACTTATACACATAAAATAATAATTTTTTAAAAAAGATTCCCTCTTCCCAGATATGTCTAGGTTTGTGTCACATTGACAAAAACAACTGGTACAATATCAAAGGAGCATTTCTTTCCAAGGAGTTAGACGTTCCCCACTCTGTGTGCCCGTAGCCCTTCTGGGTACTCAGGGACCTGGTTGACTCTAGGTTGTTCTATGCTTCTCTGAAAGAAGTAGTTAAGAGTTTGGGCTCTGACTTAAGAGATTAGAGTTGCAGGCCTTTGTCATTCCATTCAAGTTGAGTAAGTCAAGTTGAGTAAGTTACTTCTCTAAGCCTTGATTTTCTCATCTATAAAATGTGCCCAGTAGCAATCCCTAACCTAAAGGTTTGCTATGACATTAAGTTAAATGCAATAATTCAGATAAGCCTTAACATGGTGCTCACATATGGCAAGCACTTGACTCGTTTTAACCCTGGCTCTTGTATCTAAGACCACCGAAGTACTTTCCTTTCTTGAGTTCCAGCCTCTTCCCTGGTCCACTTCTACTTTCTTCAGTGGAAAGTCAGGGTAGACACCAACTTCCTTTTCAAGTCAGTGAGAGCAAGGTAGAGTTAAGATGGCCCTCCCACTTATGTGGACTTGTTACACACACATTAATCCTGCTCTGGATGCCTAATGTGTCCTCAAAAAAGCTGAGTGTGTGTTTTGCTCGGGTGATCTTTTTAGATGACTGTGTTGGCAATGCTCAAGCAAAAAATCAGAGCTGGGAGAAGAGGGACTAGTGCTCGAGAACAAGATGCTCTTCATTTCCAGGCCAGCTGAATCCTCCAGCTTCCCAGTCAAAAGGCCTTGGTATTTCTATGTTGTAGATTAAAAAATGGAAACTCAGAGAGATTAAAGGCTACACTTAGACTCTTTCTTCTAGGGATGGCAGAGCCTGGCTCTGAGTGTGGTTCTGACTCTTACACTGGTCCTTTTTCTACACCCAAATCACACCCAAAGGAAGGATCTGCTTTTGCTAAAGGTCAGCACATGTTCCTTTAAATCTCTCACCATCCCTGCCAGGAACACCTTCCTGATGCCCCACACCCTGTGGAAACATCCTCCTCTTTACATATTGGTCCTTTTCTAGGATGCTTCTCCTATGAAATTCCTATCTGGTCTTTGAAGCTTAGGAAGTTTCACCACCTCTGAGAAGGTGTCAAAGGAACATTCCCTTCCAAAGAGTGGGGTATTCCATTTTTCACGTACCCTCAGCACTTTCTTTATATTTCTGTTTTACTATTTATAATCTTGTTTTTAGATTCTCTCCTCACCCCAGTATCCCATAAACTGTGATCTTTGAAGACAGGAATCAACATCTCCTGTCTGTCATTGCTCCCCAACACCCAGAGTAATGACTGATACCCAGAAGTTGAGTGAGTTATGGAGGCGAGCAGTCCAGTCTCAGACAGGTGGTGTGAAGTTAGTGAAATTGCTTCAAAAGCATCTGCCCCCAGCCCGAAGACCTGAGTTCCATTCCCAGAGCACACATGATGGAAGGAGAGAACCGATTCTTGCAAGTTGTTCTCTGACCTCCACACGAATGCCATTGCACATGAGCATGTGCACCCATGCATCACACACACACACACACACACACACACCTTTTGAAGTTTTTGAGACAAAAGTACCTTAAGTAGATATACTACATCCAAAGAATAAGGTCCTCCAAAGACAAATGACAGTGGCATTATCTCTTTCTGTTATTTGGGTTAATTGATGTGTTATATTAACTATTGTTAGCTGCTCTTTGTTTGCCTCCTCCCAATAGAGTTCATCTGGTTGAGTGTGTAAGCCTATCTCTTAAATTGTACACATCATTGTGTCTCTTGCTTAGCATTGATACAGGAAGTTTATTATAAATAACATGCCATTCTGGGACTACAGGTTGAGAGTGCTCTCCTGGTCATTGTGGCTCATTCCTGATAGAATTTGGTGTGGTTTTACTGAAATCCCAGTAACTGAAATATTTGTTTGCTATTTTCACACTCTAACTTGAGAAATATTTCTTTTCACTTTGTTTTATTCACCTCAGTTACTTGCCATAGTGACTGACACATAGGATGCTTGAGAAATTTTGTTGAGCATGTAAATGCTTTCTATTGCCTTCAGATATTTCATACAGATAAAGCATATGTGATGGAAATATAAGAGTAAACAAAGAAAACATGCCTCTGTGCCTAATCCTCTGGCTTAAGAACTAGATTGTCGTTAAGACGTCAAAGCCTCCTTTGTGTCCCATTCTAATTGTCTTCATCCTCTCTCCCTCTGGAGGAAACATCTACTCTAATGATTTTTTACATTTATCATCACCTGCAGTTTAGCTTTGTTACATATAAACCTTGGCCAAGACCTTATATGGCTCTAAATATATCTGAATTCTTGTAAAACTTCAGTCATGATATATGAATTCTCCAGTGAGTTACTTGTTTCTCTCAACATTTTGCCATTCATTCTGTTGCTCATAGACTTTAGTTCATTTTTATTGATGTGTTATGAAGAAATGACTAAACCACAATCTACTTAACCATGCTCCTATCAAGAGGTAGACCAGTTGGCCACAGATAGCATACTCAGTGCTGAAAGCCCCCAGGCTTCCCTCTAAGGTCAGAAACAAGGTAAAGGTGCCTGTCTGTTCTGGGAGTTTTAGCCCCAACAATCAAGCAAGAAAAACTAGTGCAAGGTCAGGGGATCTTCAGTGAAGATGCCAAGAACCCCAGTGAAGAAGGATTCATCTCTTTAGCAAATGGTGCTGGGAAAACTGGACATCTATATACAAGAAAGAGAAGCTGGACTCTGAGTGCATTCTGTGTACAAATATTAACTAGACCTGGGCATGGTGGCACATCCGTGTGATCCCACACTTAGAGCGATGAGGCTGGAGGATTACAAGATTTAGGCCATCCTGGGTAAGACTGTCTTCAAAAGGGAAGAAGGAAGATAGGGAAGGAAAGCACAAAAAAGAAAAGGTTAAGGGCCTGGACTGGAGATAGTACAGGGTAGACTATCTACCTAGCATGACAGGGCCCTGGGTTCAATTGCCAACACCACCAGAAACAAAAACAAGCAAAATGCTGAAAATGTGTCAATGACCCAAATGTAAGACCTGAAACCATAAAGCTCTCCTGTCCTAACGTGGAATGCAGAGGAAAGCTTCATGGGTTTGGGTTTAACAGTTATTCCTTGGAGATGATACCCAAAGCATAGGTCACAGAAGCTAAAAACAGACAAATGAGAGCATGCTAAACATCAGACCTGCACACGCAGGAAGTGAGCAGTGCTGCAGACAAGTGACCTGTAAAACGGGAGGGTATTGCAAAGCATCTGAAAGGGTCAACCCCAAAAACCTCTAGAGAAATCTCACAACCCAACAGCACACCCAAGCAATCTCCTTAGAAAGTGGGCAGACAACTGGAGTAGAGAGCTATCCAGACAAGGCACACAAAGGAAATGCAGCCATCAGAGATCTGAAAACAAGGCACAGAGATTCATGTCCTCACACCCGGCAGGATGGCCACAAGTGGGAACGAGGGAGGTGGCTCAGCAGTTAAGAGTACTCACTGCTCTTGCAGAGGACCTGAACTGGGTCCCCAGCACCCATATCTGGCTGCTCACACCCATCTGTGTCTCTACCTCCAGGGGGTCCAGTTTCCTCTTCCTGCCTCTTCAGGCACCTACATGCATATTCTCAGTGTTCGCTCACTGTGTGCAAGAATTCCAGTCCTTCTGCCCTCTCATAACCCTTGAAAAGCTTGCCCATCCAATGGCTATTTCAATTGACTTTTTTTTTCCTTTTTGATTTTTCAAGACAGGGTGTCTCTGTGTAACAGCCCTGGCTGTCCTAGAACTCACATTGTAGATCATGCTGGCCTTGAACTCACAGAGATCCACCTACTTCTGCCTCTCAAGTGCTGGGATTAAAACATGTGCCACCAAGCCCAGCCTCAACTGACATTTTCTGAAGAGTAGGGAATTTGTGTATCTTTTGGGACATTTATTTTGGCCCTCTGGGTTTCTACTCAAGTGATGATCTCTTCCTGGTTGGGCACATTTTTATGTTGTTCAGGTTGCTTTTTCTTACTGATTTTTTTGAATCAGTTATTCACATATTCTGTGTACAAATTTTTTATACGTCATTGAAGAGCTACTGTCTTCCACCTGGTGATTGGCCATCTCACTTTGTAAATACACCTTTAAGGAAAAGAAGTTTGGGGCTGGAGACAAGGCTCAATGGTGTGCATATGCTTGATGCGTGAGACCCCCCCATCTTTAGAGCTCCATGCCCCTCCAGCACTCTATGACCCCCAAAACAGGAAACAAGCTTTTGGCACAGCCAAATTTATTTATCTTTTCTATTATGCCTTGCCCTTTTATAACATGGGGTTTTCTCTTAAAAAATTAAAGTTGTTCTGGAATAGATTATTTTAATTTTATTTATGTGTATGTTATATGTGCACCTGAATGTTTGTGTGAAAGCCAGAGGCTGGCGTCAGTCCTCTGTACTCTCCATCTTATTTTTTGAAACAGGGTCTGTCCCTGAGCCTGGAACTCACTCTTTCAGCTAGACTGGCTCATCAGTGAGCCCCCCAGAATCTATCTGCCTCCACCTCCCACCCTGCTCTTTCAGCTAGACTGGCTCATCAGTGAGCCCCCCAGAATCTATCTGCCTCCACCTCCCACCCTGCTTTTTTAAACACCAGTGCTGGGGATCCAAACTCAGATCCTCATGCCTGTGAAACAAGCGCTTTCCCCTGTGGGCCGTCTCTCTCTCGCGCGCTGTAGAATAGATTTTTGAAGAGATGTGAAAACCAGTAATGGGAGTTGGGAGTGGAGCAAAGAGAGGCTTTCCTTAGACTGGTGATGTGGCAGTTGGTAGAGTGTTTGCTTGGCACACATGAGGTCTTGGATATGATTTCCAGGACTACATAAACTGGGTGTGGTAGCCCATGACTATAATCCCAGTACTTGAGAAGTGGAGACGGGAGAATCAGGAGTTCAAGGTTATCCTGAGCTACACAGTTCAATGTCAGCCTGGACTACACGAACCCCTGTCTCAAAAGCAAATAAACAAAGAAATCAAAGAAAAGCCAATAGTTTCTTCCTCTGTGGAGAAGGCAGGTGGAAGGCAGTATGTCTATGTGCTCTCAAGCCAAGGTTGCTGTGGGGACAGTGATTTAACCCGAGGAAGGACAATCTGCCCCCAAGGGTTTGCAGTTTCAGGTGCTTGTGGGAGCAATAGATCCCGCAGGTTGCAGGTGACATTTCATCTGGAAGGGAGGTACCATGTTTCTCCACTTCTCTGTGAACAACAGGGTGCCCAGCACAAACCAAGCCAAGTATATGCTCTGCTCTGTCCGTCTTTCTCTCTACTCCCATTTCTTACCTGGAACTTTCTACACGGTGGTAGCAAAGTGATCTCAAGAAGGTAACAGACAAAGCTCTGAGGATTAGAAGATGACAAGAGATGAGCAGAAGTAGGACCATCCTTCCCTTGGAGCCTGTGAAAGCAGCAGTGGAAGGCTTTAAGTGGAGGAGCAGAAGGAGCTCTCTGCAGCTGCTATTTGGTTCTCTCTGAAAGGTGTTTCCTTTTTTTTTTTTTTTTTTAATTTGTATTGCATTTTTATTATTTTAATGTGTGTGTGTGCATGCACATGGGCATGCACAGATGTGTGCTATAGCACTCATGGGAGGTCAGAGAATATCTTATAGGAACTGTTTCTCTCCTTCCACATGTGGAATTTCCCGAGGATTGAACTCAGGTCATCAGGCTCGGGAGGAGGCACCTTTACCCACTGCACCATCTCCCTGGTCCTGAGAGTATTTCTTGAGTTATGTAGCTGGGCCGGCTTTAAGTCCTCAGCCTCCTTAACCCAAAATTCAAGGAGTCATTGGAAAGAGGGATATGAAGCCTGTCCTCCACGGCAGAGCAGAGTGGAGTGAAGAGAAACAGACTGGCAGAGGGTGAATGGCACCTCTGACTCCCCCAGAGGGACATCACCATCAATCTTGAGTTTTTCATCCTGGGCAGATGAGAGAGCAAAAGAGGAAGGACAGCGCGGTGTGAGTTATCACACAGACCTTGCTTCATGAGAAAAGGAGATTTATGGAGCTTGGAGCCGAGGGTTCTAGAAAATGCTCCGATCACCTTCAGACGCCTTGCTGACCACATTTTCGCAGGCATACTCCATTCACTGCTCACATCCATAGGGATCCCATTTTGCTAGAAAATGTCACTGTACCCTTCAGAACCAGAACTTTTGTTTCTGTCCCCACAGTAGGCTCCTGCCTAGATCCAGCCACTGATGTTTTGCTCAGGTTCATGTGATGCACTGTTGTAAAAGTGATGAGAACTGGCAGATGCCTCCACTAAAGACTTTGAATTAAACATGTTACATGCTCGTTCTTGAGGAAGGACACAGGGGAATCAGTGTTTCACATCCGATATTCTGTCACCAGGTTGAGGTTTGATTCGTTGGAAAGAAAAGGCCGAGAGAGAGATTAGGCTGCTCAACAGATAGGAAAGATGACTCTTAGAAATGTCAGTGAAAACATCAGGACTGTAATTGCACAGACAAGACAGACTGAACCTGAGGGAATGTGTACCTGTCTCCTCTCTCCGCTCCACTTCCAGCTTCCTGGGAGTTGATGTACAGCCAGGAGCTGGGGGAAGAAGGACCTTTGATCTCATGCTGTTGGGTGCTCTAATGAGGAGCATGTTGCTTTGTCTGGGTTTCTTCGGGGTTTGCTCAGAAGTGTGCAAACAAGCCAAACCCATGGCTACATCTTGGCTGGTTTAACAGACTGTGGGATGGAAAAGAAACCAGAAACCAGCTGCCAAAGGAGCGACTGACCCACCCTTTTCCATTAGGATTGGCTCTACAACGCTCCACACTGAGCCTGACCACTCTCTCCCAAGGAGCCTTTCTTTCTCCCGTGAATTTCAAGTGTAATGTTGGAGAGTCATTAAGGTGTTTAACTCCACTCTTCTGTGCTTCTGAGGTCGCAGCATCCAGGATCGGCATGCAGAAGAACTTGATAAGTTTAAGAATAGCTGCAGCCGTCAGAGCTTCTTGATGTTATCATTCTGGTTGCATTTGTTTTTGTTTTACGTTTCTTAGGTTGAACCACATGCAATGGCTCGCGTATCTGACCGTGTTGTCTTATAAAAATGATAAGCTTGTGATTTGCAGCGTGAAGAACTTGGTCTAAGGGTGGAGTTCAATGCTGGATCATACACTGAGACTGTCTGGCACTGGATTCAATCCTAGCACCAAGACAATAAAAGCAGAAACAAAATAAAACAAACCAGTAAATACTCCCCTTCCTGCTCTACACAACTGAGGCAGTTTGGTGTAACTTTGCTTTTCTTCTTTCATGCCCACCCCACCATCAACATCTGGTCTTGGGTAAACTACTTGATTTTTCTTTGCCTCTGTTCCCTCATCCCTAGAAAGGAGATAATAACACTCCCCCACAGGGTGTTGTGACTATTTAAATAAGGCAACATGTGTAGAACACTTAGAACAGCACTAATTTATAGTATATCCCTTATAAATATGGACTAGCGTGTACCTGTCACTGTTATCTCGTTTTTAGCCACACAAGAATGTATATGTAATAACAAAACCCATATGTAATTCAGTCCCTATGGAACTGTGTGCATAAACATGCACACAGGAAGCAGAGTATGCATGCACACACACACAAATGTAGTTGGTAAATGCATCTTAAAGTGACTTGAGCATTTCTAGAACCCTCTGCCCACCTTCCAGCTTTGAGGAAAATCCCCTGGATAGATCCGGGGCGTGGTGACACACGGGCTTTAACCCCAGCACTCAGGAGGCAGAGGGAAGTGGGTCTTTGTGAGTTACAGGCAAATTTAATTTTGAAATCATCAAAGAACTTCATAATGAAGGAGCAAAAAAATATCCAGGGAAAATCCAGGGATCAGTGCTTTCTAAGCAGTGGCATTTGTTTGTTTGTTTGTTTGTTTGGTGTTTTGAGACAGGGCTTTTCTGTGTAGTCCTGACTGTCTTGCAACTCACTCTGTAGATCAAGCTGCCTCCCAAGTGCTGGGATTAAAGGCATGTGCCACCATACCCCTGGCTGCATTTATCTTTTAAATCAATCGATTTGACTGTTCCAACACAAATCCTATACTGTTTTTGTCACGATATGGAGGGGTGTGACTTAGAACAAGAACAAGGACAACTGTAGGTATCCCAAGCAGAAGGGTGCTTTCCTGGCTGTTCCTCACATTTAACTTTTTTTATTTGTTGCATGGGTATGGAGGCAAAAAGACAACTTGTGAGAGTCAGTTCTCTCCTTCTGTGTGAGTCCTAGCCATCAAGCTTGGTTGGTCAGGTTTGGTGGCAGGTGACTAGTCTTCTAGTCAGCCCTTTCTCTCACAGATGTCACAGCAAACTTCAGAACACAGCGTGGAGGTTTTTCATATGTACCCTACCACCACACAGCTCCCCTCCCCCAACCCTGCACATATCCAGTGTCCGTGACTAGCATCACCAGTACAAGGCACACTTGTTATGTTCATGAATGAGTATTGGTCATAGTCACCTACAATTCAGTGTATATTAGGGTTGGCCCCTCATACTGATGGTCTGTTTGTAGATTTTCTTATTTTAGTCTAAATACCACCTAATTTTCATTTTTTAGTTATGCTTTTTTCTAATCTAGTTCTGAATCTCCAACCATATAGGAATTTTATTTTTCTGCTGTTAAGATTTGAGTTAATTGCTTATGTGGCCCATATGATATGATACTGGTTTTTATTTGTCAGGATTTGTTTTGTGACACATGGTCAGTGTTTTAAATGTTCTATTACAGTCTCTTTTTATTTTTTTTTATTTTTATTTTTTTTTTTTGGTTTTTTCGAGACAGGGTTTCTCTGTGTAGCTTTGCGCCT
Organism: Peromyscus leucopus; assembly: GCF_004664715.2. Classification (NCBI taxonomy): domain Eukaryota; kingdom Metazoa; phylum Chordata; class Mammalia; order Rodentia; family Cricetidae; genus Peromyscus; species Peromyscus leucopus. The sequence goes on along the minus strand of NC_051080.1, from coordinate 1,002,344 downwards.
TTTTTCCTGGAGCTCACTTGGTAGCCCAGGCTGGCCTCGAACTCACAAAGATCTGCCTGCCTCTGCCTCCCAAGTGCTGGGATTAAAGGCGTGCGCCACCAACGCCCGGCGTCTCTTTTTAAATAGAGCAATGACTTTATTTTATTTTTTAGCTGGGGAGGGCGTCCAGTCTCAGAAGTTCTAGAACTCGTTGGTGAGCTTGATCTGGGTGAAGGGCACATCTGGCTCAGGGACATGCACTCTTCACTGTGAGGAGCGGGTGGACAGGCATGCACTGTGTGCCTCTTAGGTGGATGCTCTTACAGATGTCTTAGAGACAACGCCCACTGCATCTTCATCTGTTGCCTTATTATCTCACTCCATGAGACAGGCTCTGCATTTAGACATAGACTTAGCAGTGAGGGGTATTTCTTGCCCTTGTGGTGCCCTCAGTGGCCCCTTCCAGAGTCCTGAGGGCCAAAGTGACCCTCTGGTCAACTTCTCCTGGATAGTTTCTCCCAGCAAGACTCTCTTCTTTGGAAAGGCATGTTGCTGATTCTGGGAGGCACTCTTGGTCTGGATGTCCACTATCCTGCTGGATGAGAAAAAAAAAAGGCATGAATGCTCTTAAACAAATGCATATCCTCTAATTGCTGCATAAAGGATTCCGGGCACATCCATCAGAGCACCCTTGTCAGTCATTGCTCAGCTCTCCAGCCTCTGGTCACTTCTGTCTGACAATTTGTAGAGAGTTAAGATTTTTCAACATCTCTAACATATTATGGTGGGTTTAGCAATTTCTTCTGATCGTTTCTTTTTATGTTTGAAGTGGTTGCATAAAAAGTAAAAAGCAAGCCAGGCGGTGGTGGTGCACGCCTTTAATCCCAGCACTTGGGAGGCAGAGCCAGGCGGATCTCTGTGAGTTCGAGGCCAGCCTGGGCTACCAAGTGAGTTCCAGGAAAGCCGCAAAGCTACACAGAGAAACCCTGTCTCGAAAAACAAAACAAAACAAAACAAAACAAAACAAAAAAAGTAAAAGGCAGCTTTACCTGGTGAGCTGTTAATTTTTTTTTTTTTTTCAGTTTTTTGAGACAGAGTTGCCCTGGCTGTCCTGGAACTTGTTTCGTAGATCAGGATGGCCTCAAACTCACAGAGATCTGCCTGGCTCTGCCTCCCGAGTGCTGGGTTTAAAGGCATGTGCCACCACTGCCCGGCTACCTGTAACTTTTGTGATGATGAAATGACTAAATTTTGAGGTGTCTTAAAGCCTAATTTTTATTATGGTAAAATATGAATAACATAAAATATCCCACTTTAATAATTTATTTTTATTTTACGTGCATTAGTGTTTTGTCTGCATGTATGTCTGTGTGGGGATGTTGGGTTCCCTAGAACTGAAGTTACAGACGGTTGTAAGCCACCATGTGGGTACTGGGAATTGAACCTGTGTCCTCTGGAAGAACAGTCGATGCTCTTAACTGCTGAGCCATCTCTCCAGCACCCCTCCCTGCCCCCACTCATTTTAATATTAAGTGGACAGTTCAGTGTGATATTAAGTACACTCCCACTACTGTCAACTGCCATCACTATCTGCCTGGACATTTGTTTAAGTCATTTTAAGTGACATTCTGTATTCATTAAATAGTAGCTTCTCATTATCTTCAAACTTCAGACCCTACTAGTGTGGGACAGGGCAGAGCATGTGCTGAGGCTTGAACCTGGGGCTTGAACGTTGTGCAAAACACATATTCTACCACTAAGTCTAAACCCTAACCCCTATTCTATGTATTTAAAGTCAATTTAATATTAATATAGCAGTGTAATCTTATTTGGTATCTTTTCCCATTATCTCACTGTAGATGTAACCAACAGTCTTATTAAATAAGAAACACAGAACCAATGTAAAAGAGAAAGCCGAGAGGTCAGAGCTCAGAGCTAAAATCTCACCCTTCCTCCTGTGGTGTCCCAGCTTCCCGAAAGAGAGCTATATCCTGTCTGTCCGTCTTTTTATAGTATTTTGTTCTGCCTTCTCATTGGTTGTAAACCCAAACACGTGACTGCCTCGTCACTGTCTGTATGTACAGCCCCCCAGGTCTTAAAGGCATATGTCTCCAATGCTGGCTGTATCCCTGAACACACAGAGATCTATGGGATTAAAGGCGTGTGCCACCACCGCCACACTCTTGCTATGGCTGTAATAGCTCTGACCCCCGGGTAACTTTATTTATTAACATACAATCAAAATCACATTTCAGTACAATTACAATACCACCACATCTCACTGCTAACCATTCTATATCATTATGACTTATAATAGCATGCAACTGAACATCTTAATCCAGTCTGACACTTCCAATTTCTGTGTACATGCATTTGTGGGTGTGTGTATGTGAGCATTTATGTGGCAGTGGTGGTGCACGTGTGTGGGTGAAGTCAGCCTCAGGTGTCATTCTTCAAGTGCTTATCCACCTTGGGGGTTTTTGTTGTTTGTTTGTTTTTAGACAGAGTCTCACTGCCTTGGAACTCAATACATAGATCAGGATCCCCTCAAATGCTGGGACTAAAGGTGTGTGCAACTACATCCAGCCTGATGTCCAGACTGTTTTTTAAAAAAAGGTCTCTCTCTTGGCCTGGCACTCACCAATTAGTAGGCTGGTTGGTCAGTGAGTCTCAGAGATCCGCCTTTCTCTGCCTCCCAGCACTGGGACTGAAGCCTTGCTACCACGCCTGGCTTTCTGTAAGTGGGTTCTGGGGACTGAACTCAGGTCCACACACTTGCCTGGCAAACACTTTACCAATAGAGCTATCACTCCCACTCCAATGTCAAACTTTTAACCGATGATTTTGGTCCATTTAGATGAGATTCATTGTGAGTCCTGATCATTTTTAGATCTGAGGAACAAACTCACAAAAGCAATGAGTAGAGGCTACCTTCCTGACAGATTTTGGACTGTCCCTGTCTTTGCCGGTGTGAAATATAAGTGTGCAAATACAGTTAGTTGGCTTTGGCTTCACTCCTCCTGTCCACTAAATATTTGTAAACGTCTTGTCCCCGGGCTTCTTTTCAATCCTAAACTGACTGAGAAAACACCTGATGTATTTCACATAATCTAAGGCACTACAATTAAGCTGTAGAAAATGTTTCCTGACATAGAATTTTGCACCATGTATTTGAAGAGCTGCTTTTGACTTTAAGCATAGATAGCTATAAGCTGGGTGTTGATGGTGAATGTCCTTTAATTCCAGCACTCAGGAGGCAGAGGCAGGTGAATCTCTGAGTTTGAGGCCAGCCTGGTCTACAGAGCGAGCTCCAGGACAGCCAGAGCTATTACACAGAGAAACCCTGTCTCAGAAAAGTTTATAGAACTTATTACCTTTGTATATTAATTTTAAAGAGAAAGTATAAGTGAAATATATTAGCTCCTCATTCTCCACATTCAGAGTTAAACTCTTCCAAATGACCTTAAAACTTCATACTCTTCCGGACTGCCCTGTCCTCTGTGGTGCCAAGGTCTGTATTGCAATGCACTCTGGCAACACTGTTCCATCTTGTCTCCTGGACTTTTTGAAATGTGAACAAGCAATAAACAATACATCAAAAGAGCTTCCTAGTCACGTGTGCTTGAAGAAAACACCATAGATTCAGAGATGTTAAAATGGAAATAAAATGTGTCTTAGAATGGATGAAATATGGTATTTTTCACCCCTAGAAATCCTATCAAGTTCAGCCAGACATGGAGGCAAACACCTTTAATCAGGAGGCAGAGGCAGGCAGATCTCTGAGTTCAAGGCCAGCCTGGTCTACAGGGCGAGTTCCAGGACAGCCAGGAGTCCACAGAGAAACCTTGGCTCGAAAAACGAAAAGTTCTACCAGGTTCTTTTCCAAAGTCATCTGTTTCTGTGGTGTTCTGTTCTTTCTTATTGTGAAGTACTCTTTAGTCCCATAGCACACTTCACCTGTGAGGGTTCTGAGAGCCTCAGTCTGTTTGGTTACTAAATTCAGTTGCTGTCTCCAAACCCACTTCAGGAGCCTCCAGGATCTGCTCCCACAGTTACCATCAGATTTTCAATTTCTTCTTAGTTTTGGTCCCTTGAGGGCTTTTTCTTTCTAGCAGGCTCAACAACACATCTAAAGGTAGACTAAGTACTCTGTAGTAGTAAAGCATTCTTCTTTGCTATAATACTGGATGTAAAAGTCCATCTCATTACTATATGTTATAAAGTTTCCATTTAACAAATGAAAAAAATTAAGGCTCATAAATATCAAGTGATTCTTCTAAGTTTACACTGTAGTAAGCGGCAGAGCCAAGATTCGGTGGAAACCGATGGTCTCCAAACCCACGCTTTCAGCACAGAGCTGAAGGGAGAACCCTCACAACTTTCAGTTCCCAAGATTCCAGCACTCTTCTGTATGGTGCCAACTAGTTGAATTACTAAAAATTTTTTTTGAGACAAGGTTTCTCTGTGTAGCCTTGACTGTCCTGGAACTCCCTTTGTAGACCAGGCTGGCCTCGAACTCACAGAGATCCACTTGCCTCTGCCTCCTGAGTGCTGGGATCAAAGGCATGTGCCACCACTGCCTAGCAAATTATTAAATTCCTGTCTTCCACAAAAGATTTGAATTGACCCATCCTTTACCAAAACATCACAGTGAGACTTCTGAATATTGTATTTATAAAACAACAATAACTAATTTCTAGGCTTGGACACCGTTATAAAGGGGCATCTTATCTTTCCCCTTGCTCCAAATAGAATCCACCATCAGAGTCTTTCTCTTGATTGTTCTCTTGAACTGAATTCTTTTAGTCATATTTTTTAAACTTAGTAAACGTCACTGGCATGATTTTCTTCCCTAATTCTGAACCTGCTCACTCCTTTTGCCCCTCCAGCCCCCCCTGTTCATAGGAGAGGCAGAAGAGCTTTCTCTGTCCCTTTAAATAGCACTTCCCCCTCCTCTTTGCCAACCACAGCCCCTGTGGAATTACCCAGATCCTGTAAGCTCCACCCTGCCAACCCTTTCTGCTTTTGGCCATGAATTTGTTTTCTCGGCTGTAACTCCCACTGAGTTATCTCCTATTAATGATGCTGACATACAGGAGCCAGATAAAGTGCTATATAAATGCTAAGTAATCACAGCCAGCATGGCTTTGAGATACAGGTTATCTCAGACTGCTGTATTATGGGATTAGTCTCCTGTTGACATTCAGAATAAAGTTTACCAGCTACAGTTTCTTTTCTCTCCCCAACAGAATATTGTGATGAGTGGAAATATTCTACCAAGAGCTTTCAAGAGAGTGTGATATCATTTGATGATCTCTCTGTTCTTTTATGTAGCACATATATAAAGCATTTAAGTATATTGTTATACAGCAGTAAGCTTTCAGAGTGTGGCTACCTCAGGACCCTGAACAAATCCTCTTACTTGGTTTTGGTATGAAAGTAAAGAAGAAGAGGAGGGCTCAAGTCCTCTTGTGACAGGCTGGGCAGGCACACCCACGATACAGACATTAGAAAGAGGTATCCACTTAAAATGTTAAAAAAAAATTTTTTTACTATCCAATGCCAAGTGAACAACCATATAAATTTTTTTCATTGACTAAATTAACCATCACATTGTTCTGACAATTGAGTAAATGCAGTCATCATCAAAGGACACCTTTTCAACATTTATGTAGAACAGGTAACCAGGGGTCAGTTCATTCTCAGTGTCACTGTCTGTGTGACACATCACATCTTATGAAATAAGGAACCTCCAGTCATATATATCCAGCCTGGTCTACAAAATGAGTTCCAGGACAGCAAAAGCTACACAGAGAAACTGTCTTGGAAAAAAAAATCAAACAACCAACAAAGAAATCTTTGTATATATGCATTTCCAACATCAACATGAATGTTATTCGGCATCTGTATGTTCATGTATCTATATGTGTATTGTATTATTCCCTATCATCGGTCTGTCTATCAGTATAGTACACCAGCCTATTGATGTATTTTTTTTGTATGCTGTTGTAAACTCTTCAACAGGAAGCACAGGTAGAATGCATAAAAACATATATGTGTAACCTTTAACCCATGAACAAGGACACACACACACACACACACACACACACACCTTCTTTAATTCTGGTTCTAATACACTGTCACTTGAGGCTGGAGCCAGTGAAGCAGGCTCCTTTCTCTGTTTTCCCGCTACAGCTGACCAGAGATGTCTGCATCATTCTTGTTTGCTTGGACTTGACCTCTTTTCTAAAGGGTAGATAGATCAACAGTTGTATCTCCTTCCGCTGATCTTGTGTCCGAAATTCCTGTGCAATTCCTCTTATTTTGGCGGAGCTCCGGTTACTCAGCTTCCCAGCATTCCCTTCCTGGCTCTCTGATAAAAGTTTTTGCTCAGACACTTGCCCTGTCACCAGCACACCTCTCCCGAGCTCCAAGCTGCAAAACTTTTACCCAAGCTGGGACAGAGCAGTGGTGTATGGGAACTGTCCCCTTAATCCATCCCCTACCTCAACTCTCATTCCAGTGTGCCTGTTCCTTGCCTCCATTGTGGCTTAGTCTGATTACATGCCTTGCAATATAGGTCCTGAGTCTAAGTTACAACTCCCTGAACAGATGGGGTGAGCTCTACGCCTTCAGGAACCTGCCTCGCTTCTTCCCGGTATTTCCCTCCCCATGCATTGATTGACACCCTGGCTAGAGTAGCTGACCAGCCTTAGTATTTCTCCTATCTCTTTCCCTAATTAATTTGATGTGTTTGGCATCAGCTCTGCTGCGAGAGGGGTATTTTCTCAGAGACAGGAGAGAGCTGGAGGCCTTGCTCCTTTTCCTTCCCTTCTTAAATAGACTAGTATTTCAACCTGACAGCTCCTAGCCACTTCTCCTATGGAGCTTTGAGTGTTTATTTTCCTGATGTTTTTATTCCAAAGTCTTTGCCAGGGTCATGTTGTTGATGACTGCCAAGTGACAGCAGCCCCTGACCCTACTACAGGATCCGACACATTTTACAGGTACAGCTGTTGTCAGGGAATTATAGAAGCCAAAGGCAAAAAAGAGTCCTCAAGAGGTCATCTTAGACATGCCCCTGTCTCTAGTCTAGCACCTATCTATATCCGCTTGAATAAATTTGAAAAAAAAAAAATCTAGTATTCAAGGTGTCACAGAAAGGGAAAGGATGTGACATTCTTCAACCCCATTCCATTATCCAGCAGCCCACCCAGATCACCACATGGACCCACAGCCTCTCTGAATGGAAGCCCTTTCCTCTTATTTAGCTTCCAGAGGTAGACTCTGATGAAAATAACATGCTGTATATTTTCCTTATTCTTTCTTTCATGTTTTAAGATTTATTTTTAATTATGTGCGTGTGAATGTGTGTGTGAGCAAGTGTGTGTGTGTGTGTGTGTGTGTGTGTGTGTGTGTGTGTGTGTGTGTGTGTAAGCACAAGTAGTTACCTTCAGGGGCTGTCAAATCACCCAGAACTGGAGTTGCAAGCAGTTGTGGGTTGTCTGATGTGAATGCTGGGGACTGAACTCAGGTCCTCTTTAAGAGCAGCAAGTACTCTTTATCCTAAGCCGACTCTCTAGCCCCTGTATACTTTTTAAAATGAATTCAAAGATTGGAAATTAACCCAGAGAAACTATGCCTTGCAGTCATCCATGATGGAACAATTCAAACTTCAACACAACGTTGCTCTCTCCAAAGATAAGAGTAGTTTCCAGGTGCAGTGAGGTGCTAACTGCGGACATAGAAATCCTTCCTGGCCTCTTATGTGAAACAAGTTCCCAAGTGTACAGTAATCCTACCCACAGACTTAAATGCTTTGTGTTTTCATGTGTATCATCTCTTCCTCTAACTAAGCCTCGTAAGGCACTGCTGCCTTTTAATAGCCTGTACCTGCGATAGCACACTACGAGGACTGGAGATGCTGCCCAGTTGGTAGAGGGCTTGCCTAGGGTCCATGAAGCCATGGATTCAATCACCAGCAGCACATAAACCCAATGTGGTGAGATATGCCTGTAATCCCAAAACTTGAGAGGTGGAGGCAGGAAAATCAGTTCAATGTTGGCTACTTAATGAGTCCCAGGCCATTTGGGGCTACATGAAATTTGGTCTTAAGAAAATAAAAGAAAAAGATAACTGTGTAATTCCAACAGACTAGCTGCAAGCCAAAAGCAGAAGATGAAAGCTTTCTGGTTAACAGATTCACTTCCCGCTGCCACCTGCCTGAATATTAAAATGACCCCAGTACAGGGCTGACATTTTCTGTTATTATCCACAGACAGAACTAAAATCTTGTGCCCGTGTCCAAGAGTGGTGTTCCATGAGTGGCTCTTTTCTCCATTTAGCACACTGTAACTGACAGGTCTTCTCACCATTTGACAACCCCACGACCAGCATGACTGTGTCACACTAGTTATAAAGAGACACGCAAGGGCTGAAGAGACTGCCCAGTGAGTAAAAGCACTTGCCGAGTAAAGAGATATGCAGGTGTCACAAACATACCAGATAGTCTGGAAAGGAGCTGGCTGTGAGACAGCTTCTTGGATTTCCATAAGAAAAATGGCAGAATGTGAGATGTAACTACAGAGAGGAGACCGCCCATTCCTGGTATTGGCAAGGGTCAATACATTTCCTGACAGTGAATTTCACTTATCTATATATGGAAGAGGATAGAGCCATTTGGATGAATCAATTCAATATCTCTTCATCACTTTGGTAGAAAATGTTTTCATGCCAGATACCTTTGTAAGAAATCAGCTGGTGCAGCTCACAGACAACCTTCTGAGATGAATGGTTAGTCTCGGGTTTGGAAATACACAGACTTGAGTAATTTTGAAACTATACTTAAAATCCTGAATTGACAAGATCTGGATTTCTGTCTGTATGTCAACTATTTTCCAAAGTTCCTCTTCCTTTAGTGCTACATAGTTTCCACCCTGGTCTATTTAGTTTTCACAAATCAAATTCCTAGAAAATTGTTTGAGCCAATCTCCAACTCCACTCATCACTTGAACTGCCATGGACTCAGTCAGGGATGAGAGAAGAGAAGCATAAAATTTAAATGGATGTAGAGAAGCCAAAAATCTACCTTCTATCCTCTGCAGGAATGTAAATTTGAGCGATTCTTGGTGAGGGAAGAGAGAAGATTTCACAGTAAATCAAATTGAGAGTCTCCAAACTTCAAGGACGTTCTAACTTCAGACTTGACATTGTGTACTTAGCTTGGTGTTGTTATAGGACCCTTGAGGTAATGGACAGTTTTGAGGCATCCTGGGTTTTTTTTTAATATATATTGTTTTTATTTTTAATTATGTATATGTGTACATGTCTGTGTGGGGATATGTGCACATGATTGCATGTGCCCTTGGGAACTAGAAACACTGGCTCTCTGGAGCTGGAGTTGCAGGCTACTGTAAGTCAACTGATGTGGGTGCTGAGAATCAAATTTGGGTCTTCTGGAAGAGCAGACAAATCAAGCTATTCCCCCAGCTTCTTATGATGCAGTTTGAATCCAAGGCCAAGAAGGGTTATCTAACATTTATTGGCTATTGTTTGTTTGTTTGTTTTTCAAGACAGGGTCTCTCTGTGTGGCCCTTGCTGTCCTGGAGCTTGTGCTGTAGACCAGACTAGCCTCAAACTCAGAAATCCTCTTGCCTCTGCCTCTCAAGTGCTGGGATTAGCTAAACTCAGCTAACTATTTATTTATTTATTTTAGGTTTTGAGACAAGGTCTCACTCTGTATCCTAAACTGGCCTTGAAATTCTGGTGATCCTCCTGCCTCAGCCTCCCAAGTACCGGGATTTTAGGCATGAGCCACCACACCTACAGAGTAATCAGCATTTATATGAAATGATAAAGATGTATTATATCCCATTTTTTCTTTTTTCTTTCTTTCTTGCTTTGGAGACCAGGCTGGCCTCGAACTCACAAAGATCCGCCTGCCTCTGCCTCCCGAGTGCTGCGATTAAAGGCGTGCGCCACCACCGCCCGGCCCATTTTTCTTTTTAAAAGGATGTGTTATGAAGGATGGTTTGGGATATGGTACACTCCAAAAAGTCCATTGCTTCCAACACTGTAGAAGGTTACCCCTCCATTTAGGGAAAGACCTAATAAATAGAATGTTCCAGTCACTGGGTGGCTTCCACTTACATGTGATCCAGTCACTTCTGGTCTTGTGTCTGTACTGTTCCCTAGGGCCTCTGGATCTGCATCATCACGACAAAGGAAGAACGGAGGAGGCATGGAAGAAGGGGGTCAAGACACATCTCTTAAACTTTTGGCCAGGAAACATACATGCCATTGACTAGAATTCAGTCACATGGCCACAACAAACCGCAGAGAGTGCTGGGAAATGTAGTCATGCTATGGTCTGCAAGAAGAGCCATCGAGAGGAGGGGCGGCTCTAGAGACCAGGATGGAAACCTTCGGGGACTACCGTGGAGGAATACCTTACAGGGCGTACTTGTGAACATAGTTGTTATTTCTTCAAAAGGGAAGTGATTTCTCCATAAAGGGGCCTTTCTCTGGATGGCTTGTGCTGACAGAATACAGACTAGGAAGAAAAAAAAGGGGGGGGGGACATTCTAAAAAAAACAAAACAAAACAAACAAACAACAACAAAACAGAAGCAAAGGAGAGCATTGTCATCTGTCCTGGCAGGACAACACATCACCTGTCACCAGACTCCCGGAACTTTCCCCCGTGGGACTTCTCACCTCTGTGTAATGACGATGTCTCTGAAACTCAGGGAGTTTAGATGTGGATACAGTCCTAAAAATCCTTTTGCTAATAAAAAACAAATCCAGTAAAATTTATCACTGGATACAGAAGCCAATAAAATCCACCAGAGTAAAATTGCTTGGTCCTCTATCCTAAATATAATAAACATAGTTTACATCGGATTAATTCGAAATTTTGATTTAATTTTTTTTAAGTGCCTCATTCTGCTGGGATTGGAAGACACATCTGGCAGGGTGAGGTCATCACAAGAAGAGATTGACTATTTACAGAAAAGAAAAGAAAAGCCACCTCCCACAAGCCGCTTCACAGGGCTGGTCAAACCTTCCAGCAATTCCATGGCCCCTGTTACCTATATTCTCGGCCTCTAGTTCTCTATTAAAAACCAAAGGGCACCTCCGTTCTCCCGCTCTGTCCCGCTCTGCAGCGACACTCACCGCTTCATTGCTCTCTATGCGCGCAATCAACGTTTTCCTGCCCCTCAGTTGCCCTGGAGTTCTGTTTTAAACTGCCCCTGCCCCCCCCCCACGGCCCCATTTCTTGGGACCAGCTGGAACGCATGCTGGGAAAACAAAAAGGGGGGAAGGTCCGTCAAATTCCAAGAAAAGCGCAACCAAGCCTTCCTAAGTGAATGCAAAGGATTTGGGTAAGAAATAGTCAGTGTAGATCTTTGGGAACTGAAATTAGTTCGCACTTCCTCCATAATGTCCAACGATCCCTGTGAACGTCCCGTGAGCAGCTTCGAGGGTAACAACCCTGCAAAGCGCGGTCTAAGAAAGCTGCGGGAGTCAGTAGCCCCTCGGTTCACTCCTTCTTTTTCCGCAAATAAAGGCGAAATCGGGGTCTCAAGACAATGAAAGTCTGTGGGACCCGCGTCGTCCCTAAGACTAGACTCCAGCGGCTCAGCTCGCGGCTGCCTGGGTTCCCCTGTCACTGCCTGCCTCGTGGCTCTCACGAGGTCTGGAGAGGGGCCGCCCCTCTAAACAACCACTTTGGGGCAATGGATCCCCAGGACATGACTGCGGGAAGGAGGCTCCAATGCGGCCTCAAACGGGTCCTATATCCGGGGAGCGCGAAAAGGTGCTGGGCTCATGCCCAGCCTCACTGCTGCACCAATACAAGTTCCGCTAGTTGGATTGGAAAATACGAGTTCACCTCCCAGTCCCGATTAATTTTTTTCTTTTAAAATATATTTCCTTCAAAAAAAACAAAGACGTGGCCAGACTGGCGCCACCCGGTCTGGGAGTTGAGGTTCGTGAGGGATGCAGATTTCGTTTGATTCAAGTTGAGAAAATAAGGGTCTCCCTGCCCTGACTTGGGGGCGTGGGGACCTCTCTCTGAGCTCTGTGCAGCGCGTCTGGGGCTCCCTCCGAGATAGACAAGCTCTCCAAGCTGCCCAAAGCTTGAGGAAGCTTCCCAGCACTGGACGCCAGATTCCTGTGCTGCTTCTGTCCAAGAATCCGGCCGGCCTTCGCTGGCCCCACGCAGCTCGAGATAGAGCAGCCCATTCCCTTCAGCCTGATTTCGACCAGAGGAGGTCTCTGAGCAAGAATAGGAAACCGCTGGGGAGTTAAGAAGGCAATATTTAAAATTCCTAAACCCTCTGAGCAGCCCTGGGGTGCGGGTGTTAACAACGTGACTAGTCTCTACAGTGAGAAGCAGAGCCGGGAGTGTGATCCCACTGCTACCCCAGTGCAGACACGTTCTATCTGGGAAGACTTGCGAAGGCACTTCAGAAGTCGGGACTCTTCCCCACAGCCTCTGACGCCTGAGGCTGATGCTACGGGAGCACAGGTTGAAGAAATGGTGGTGAGGAAGGGAGTCCCTGAACACCCTAAGCGTTTGCAATCAAGGTAGATGTTGAAGTTATTGCAATGCATTGCCCATTCAAATAGTGTGGACCTCAGTCTCCAGGCTTCAGTCTTTGGGGATAAGTCACAGCTTCAAGGTTCTTCCTGGGGAGTCGAGGGGGGGGGGACAGACACAGCAACAGTCCATTGTTTTTAGAAACATTTGCCGAGCTTCTCCACTCTTTTGATTACTTGAATAATTCATTAAAAAAACAAATTGTAAAATTTGGAAAAAATTATTGCTGGATAAGAGGGAGGGAGAGAAGGAGGGACACATACAGACACACACACACACACACACATACACACACTCACACAAAACAGTGAACTTGGCCCTCTGCATTTTTTCTGATACAAAAAAAATCCCAAAGTTTGCCTTCTTGGGGCATCTGTTTCTAGACATATGTTGCTTGTGTTGTGTTAAGAAGGTATAGAACTAATTCAAGTTATCAAAATATACACATTTATTTATATATGTATATAAACACATGTTTGCAAAACATTGTGCATCCAGTCCTTACTCACAGGCTCTGCATCAGTGTATTCAACCAACCATGACTCACAGGCATGCATTTAAAAAAAAAATGCATCTGTATCAAACATGTATAGACATTTTTCTTATTATTCCTAAATTATATAGTGTAACAGCTATTTTCACAGCATTTACATTGCATTAGATGCAATTAGGTTACTGTGAGTAGCCCAGAGACGATTTAAAGACTACAGGAGACGATTTAAAGACTATGGACCTGTACTTTTCATATTATATCAGGTATATATTGTATGTGTGTATCTATATGTGTGATATACATGTAACTTTCCTATTTACTCAACCTATTAGAGAAATCTTCACATTTACATATATACATACCCATATGCACATACACATGATGAAAGAGTACGAATAAGTTTTCTCCTTGTGTATAGACAAAAACATATTTCTTGGCTAGGAATAACATTTTTACTCTAGGTTTGTTTGTTTCCCCCAGAATGATGGAAACTGGATGGGGTAGCTGTCTCCACCTAGTCTTTAAGATGAATATACACTTATAAACATTGGGTGTCACCCCACAGAACCTTAAAGTGAAAACCTGATGTGGCAGGTTCTAATCCAAGTACACGGAGCAGAATGTCTGAGACACGCTGTGAGGGTTCAGAGATTAAACAGTGAACTCTATGAAGCCAGCATGGGGACTAAGGGGATGTTTCAGGACCTAGCAAAGAGCCTACTTCCTTAATAACTAGAGCTCAGAGGGCTAGACCCAGAGAGGATGAAGGGAGCATTAATCTTTGGAAGAGAAAGGGTCTGTTGGGCTATCTTTTCCTAGGATGAGAAACACTTTCAAAGGTGGGGCTAAACTGTGCAAAGTAGAGTCCAATTTTCTAACTGATAACCTTCGGAAGAAGAAATTCACTGAGTTTTATGATCCCAATGTTATGTTTAAGGCACAAAACACTCTGAAGATAAAGCTTAATGTGGAAAATTTGCAGACCTGAAATGCAACAAGTTTAAAAGTCTAATTGAAGCATATCCAACTGTGTATGGGATTCGGGTATCGTGCATGTCTGCTTAGTGCATGCCCAATGCCATTTTTATATGTATTGTTTGCAGCAAATGAACACACACACAGCTGCATAGAAGTTAATATTAAGATTCCCACTATCAGAATAATTTACTTTACTCCTTTCTCAGTATGCCAGCTAAGATACACCCAGTTTTTCAGAAATCCGTCTGACTCTCTCCCTTCGGCCACTCCTCTCAACTTTTCTGAGACATCTTTGTGGCTGTGTGATTATTACTTAACCACTCTTTGTTCTATGACTGGACACATGATTTGTTTTTTTCTTTACTTTCTTTAGGAAATATCAGCCATCAGACAGGGAGAAGGCCTACAAAAGTGATTCTTAATCTTGGCAGTGGATGTGGTCAACAGAAATTTTGAGTGGTGGCATTGAAAAGGTGGGAGAGGGGAGGGAGACAGGGAGCAAAGACCACATAATCAATGAAGATGTCATGATAAACATTATTTTGTGCACTAGCTAAAAATGTAATAGTTTTTTAAAGTTACATATAAGTACAGGAATCCCTGAAGATTTGGAGACCTAGCTCCCAACACTTCCATTTCTGCTCACACAGCACCCTATTGTGGGAATTCTCCCACACCCCGCGCACCAACACCCTATGAATGCACCGCAATCCAGAAAGCCAGGGTCCAAACACACTCCCACAGAGCCCCAGGACTCCGCGGGAGTCCTCCTACAGCACAGATTAACGTGCATGCTCAGCTATAGCAGCCCAGAGCGCACACCAGCACGTCAATGAGGATTATGCTGGGACTTGCACCGGTCTTGCTTGATTTGCTCAGGTTCGGGAAAGAGCTGCGGGCACTCATCCGGCTCTCCAGTCTCAGCCATTTATTGCCCAGTGTGGAAGCTGCTCTCTCAAGCTTAAGCTTGGTCAGCCTCGGGTGAACCAAAATGTTAAATAATCGTCAAGTGTAAAATTAAAAACAAATAGCATATTTAAGTGAACGACCGAATCCTCGAGTCCTGGGAGCGAGCCAAAGAAAAAGAGCAGATCTATGCTTGCGCGAGTTTCTGGCGGGATCCCCACCTCAGTGACTCTTCTGACAAGCCGGCTCATCACTCAGACCGCAAAAATGACCAAACTCCCCATTATTCGACCGTAAAAATTGCCCCAAAGAACAGTGCCACCCCCAAATTCTGTCAAATTTGGTGAAATGGCAAATAGTTTTCAAGACCAAAAGTCTCGCTGAGTGAAAAGCAAACTAAGACTTGCATGCTTGGGAAATTGCTCACGGATCCACTCCACCCTGATGCCTTTGTTCCCTCTTAAAAAATAAAATAATACTAAAAGTCATCCCTGCACTTACATGTGACAGAATACTTTTTCCACTTAATAGCTAATTGTATCAGAAAAATAAACACAGAGATGGATTATCAAACATGACTGTGCCAAACGCGTATCTTTAACCCACAGAACCACCGACCGACCATCTCCCTCTCAACCTCAGCCTGATATTAAAGACTTCAATTTTTTTAAGTTAAACATGGCTATGTTGTCATAATGAAGGAAAATATCATACTTAAAAACAAATAATTAAAAGATCACCTAATTCTATGGATGAGTATCTGAGGGCACATGTCTACTGTTAATGTTTATATGACATTCTCTTTAACACCTAACAAAGCTTAAATTGAATACTTATCTATCTAGAAATGATGGGTCTATAGTAGATGAGTCAGAAATAAATCTCTATTATTTCTTTATTAAGAAAGTTATTAATAAGACATGCACTGTAAAGCAAGCTACGGGTGTTTTACATCGCAAATATAGATTATAGTGAGAAGGACTTTGCAAGTTTTTTTACAGGAGGAGAGGAGTTGAATAAAGCCTTTCCTCACTGTGTCTAAGAATTACATCTCAGCACATTGTCTACAAATTACATCTCTTCTTAGCATTGCCTATTGGCTTAGCTGAAGGAGATGTGGTTGCCTCTGGGAAGAGCAGGGTCTTCCCCAAGCTTAAATCTTAGCCATGTTCATTTTTTTGCATCCCTTGTTGTGATGAGCCACGAATGTTTCCACGGTACACATGTGTCATACATGCCTTCTGTAGCCCACATTCCTCAGCAAGGACACTATCCAAAACCCAGAACTCAACATTCATGCTCCCTAGAAATTCTGAACACCATCAAGTTCCAGAATCTTGAGGTGGTTTCTCTGCCTTGAAAGATTATATCTTATCTATAGTATGCTTTCTCTTGACTATGAAAGGGGAGGTCAATAGTCTCTAGGGAAGGCTCCATTTTTCTTTCTAGTTACTCAGATTCTGTTATTAGTTCTGTCACAAATACAGGGAAGCAGCCAGAAGAAAAATGTGCCTGTAACCCCCCTTAAAGAAGGGGGTTTGCCTGAGAGGAAGGCAGTAAGGAAGGAGTAGTCTAACAGGCCCTCCCCAAGGAAACCAGAGTGCTCCCTCCAGTCACTAAAAGTCACCAAATTATATCTCACATTGTATCTTTCCATTAATCATTTCCAGCAGGAATCTTGTCCCAAATATCCAGAAACACAATTTTTTTTTCTATCTTTTCGCTTCATGGACCCTAATCAAAGTTGGACATTTTAGCAGGAAGGAGTCTTCCAACCCTTCAGCTAAGCCTTGAGTGTTTTCTTCCTTCTTTTTTTAGATATGGATTAGCTGTTCTTTGGATGAGGCATCTTTTAAAGGTTAATTTCTTGCATTCTGTTCAGTGATATCCAGATTAGGATGTGCTTTTGCTACAGTTGCTGAAGGTGTCTAGTTATAGAGAGAGCTGGGCTGTGATACATTTGATTTAAACCCCCCTCTTCCCCACCATGCCAGATCTCTTAAAACCTCACCAAACTCTAGTTTCCACATCATGTTCATGTTCATAGAGTTCTGGCCTTAGCAAAACTGCCTAGCCCATACCTTTTGTACTTAACCGTTCTTTGAAGCAGGTTGAACAGCCTACCTTGACCCAAAAGAATGTTGCGTTGAGGCCTACAATTCCTCTCTGCTCTAAGAAAAACATTATTGTCCATATTTCTTTTTTAAAGTAACTGGAAATATTTTTTAAGTGGCTGGTCTGCCTCCCTTTTAGGAGCCCCAAACCTAAACTTTAAGAGATGGAGGAAATGATCGAAAGTGATAAATACCTTTTCCAGGCATTCAGTTTGTTGGCTTTCTGACCAAAAGGGGCCTTTGTTAGATCTCTGCAAGGAAGCTAAATCGAGCCTCCAGCAAACACTGCTCCACCTCTTCCCCAGCCCCCTCAGCTCTCTTGTCTAACTTGAAAATGAACTTGGACTTCCCTCTCAGACAGGCCCTAAAACCAGGAGAGATTTTATTTGTCTGTTTCTGAAGGGCTTCCTAAAGGGGGGAGGTGTTGAGGGAGGCAAGGGGAGTGGAGGGCCCTTTCCTGAAGCATGGGGCAGAGTGGGAGGAGACACTTTGTTAATCTCTTAACTTCACATTAATTCTTTGAACTTTTTAACTATTTTTCTGGGTGACAGACTGAGATGCTGACAAGAGAAAAGGAAGCAGCGTATGGGGTGAGGATTGGGAAAGGGCTTGGAAAAGGAAAGATGAGGTAGTTTGGAGACAGGAGGTTGGCAACTGAGGAAGAAGGAAAGATGTCATTGGAGGTGGCTTCTCGATGGTTCACCTTCAAGAGGACACCTGATTTGTTCGGATGCAGCTTAGTTCCACAGGTAAAGTCTTCATGAGGACATGCTGGGTGGGAATTCAGGGAAAGAATAGAGGTGTCCTACTGCACGGATCTCCACTGAATCAGAGAGACAGGGTCTGGGATAGCCTCAAGCCTAGGCCAGCACTGCAAGTCCTAGTTAGGCAACAGAGAGAAGCAGATCTTCCTGCAATTTAAAAGCACCTGCATGAAGGCAAGTTTGAGTCGAAGAATGTAAAATTCTTAAACAAAGAGCAAAATGAAGCCTCAGCTACCATGGTCCCATCTCCCCTGAAGCTGGGAGCCGAGGGAGGTTAGAAGAATAAAATGGAAGATGCCAGGGGGGCAGCTGCTGTCGAAGAGGTGAGTTTCCAAGCTGGGAGAAAAGGCTCACTGGCCCTTCTCTGAGGCCAGGCTCTGAGAGTGGAGAGATAAGAGGAGAGCAGGTTCCAGAGGGGTCCTGGGGCCTGGGATATAGCCTATGTGGGGATACACTCCTTAGGTACCCCAGAAGGAGGGAGAGAAGGAACAAGGAGGGCAGAGGAGCACCAAATTTAGCTACTTTCCTTCTCTCCCCACCAATATTACATGTAAACATACATATATAAATATAGGCCCTTTGCAGCCTGCATGCATTTCCTCAGTGTATGGATCTCCCCTTTCAAACACACACTCACAGATGCCCATCCGTAGGCCTTTTTGAGTCCCCGGTTCCTTCCTTAATTTCAAACATCCCTTTCTTGCCTGGATAGTCAGACCCTGTCTTTTCTATCCTCCACAAATCTCTTCTGTCCTGCAGCCAGGACCCTGGACAGGAAAAACGCTCCCCCAACACACTATGTGAGCCCTATAATGTCCCAAATCTGGGCCAGAATCCAGACCCCATGGTGGGGAGGCTCTTTGTTCTCCCACAGCCTCAACCAACCCCCTCCTTTTTTAAAACTGGAATTTTTCCCATAAAAGAGGTGGGGGCAGGAACTCCAGAGTTTCAAGCACACCCCTTCCTTACCAATATGGAGGAACCAGAAAAGGAGGGCAAATTAGAAAATCATCCCATGCCTGATTTCCAGAGGGGGAAAAAAATCTCAGTATTGAATAAGACACAAGTATATCAACTTCATTTCTCTCATCCATGTCCCTAGCCTAGAATTCAAGCCACATTCAGCCTTCACTGTGGGTCCATCGTACTTGCTTCCTCCCGCTACAAAGGCTGTGAGGTTATCTCTAACTTTGTCTTTGGGCCAGAAATTCCACTCCCACACCACCCTAGCCTCAAAAAGACACTGACTACCTGCCTTTCTGTTTTCCTACTATTTTCCTTGGTGATGCTTTTCTAAGTAGAATGGGACAAGCGTGTGAACTGAGTGTGCATACAAATAAGCAGACAAACTCGGATCTTTATTTGTAGATAGAGGATTTACACAAAGAGCTGTGTCTTCATGAACATGTTTAGCTTGTATCCACAGAAATGCGTGCAAACAGTGCACATACATATCTGCCCACATCCCTAAACCCACAGGCGAGTGCTGAGTGTACATGCATACACCACACACATGCACACACACACACACACACACACACACACACACACACACACAATGAAAAGGCACATTAAGTATACCCTTTATAAGATGGGCGAACTTAGCTGAAAACTTGGTTCACTGGAGGATGCTGAGGGCAGAATGGTTCACACGCTGTGAAAGAACATCCCAGAGTCAGCTGGGTTTTCCAGTGAGGCAGAGACCTCTTTTCCATTTTCCTTCAATACACTGAAATGATTCCATCTTTTCTCCCACATCAGCAGCTTCACGGGGACCCAGATGCCCCATCCTGTCTCATTTTCCCTTATTTTTTTTCTCTAAACTTCATCCTGGGCCATTCCCCACCTCACTATCCCTGAAGTAGAACGAAATGGTGGGGAGTGAGCTTTTCAACCAAGAGGTTGAAGTGCCCGGCTTTCTAGGTCACCGATTGCCTCTGAAATGAGATGTAATTACTACGTTTCCAGTGGTACATATTCTCCTGAAGAGTTTAATTTGACTTTACTTGTGTCTCAGCGAGATACACTTTTTTTCCCCAGGGGACTGAGGAAAAGCGACCCCATGCTTAAAGTTAATTAACTGTCAAGGCTTTATTTCCACCACCGGCACCCTGGCTCTTGTATGCGGTATGCGCGCCTCCTTCGGTGATCCCTGTGGGCTCCGGAGAACAGGCACCGCAGGTCTTGGGGAACAAGCTAACGGGTGTGTGAAGAGCTCCCAGTCGCTCTCAGCGTCCTTAATTCGCACTTCCCCCTCGGGCCTCCCACTCCCTCGCGTGGCTTTGGGGGCCTACTTCTTCAGCGGGTATTCTCCACGAACGCGACTTTGTTTCCCTCTGTCTTCTTCCGCTAAATTTTGGCAGAATAGTGCCCCTAATAAATGGAATTGTAAAGTTGCCGGGTTAATTAAATCTATATCTCATTGCAATAGGGATAGTTAATGCCCTTATATAAACCTGGAAAAGAACATACCATTAATTTTATTTATTGTGGGGCCTCCCTGCACCTAGATCCTTCCTTTTCTCGGTTCTGACCTCGCCTCCCAAAGGCTGGTATCTGCACGGCCTGGTATTAGGCCTCACCAGGAAGGGAGCCCCAGGAATGGGAAGGGCTCTCCGGGCCCTTTGTTTCTCCTAGCGGGCCCCACAGCTTGGCCCACTTCCCCGGTTCTCAATGGGGGAGCAGCACTTCACCAGAGGAGGAACAACCTCTATTACCTACTGCTTAAAGAAAAAACAAAAACAAAAACAAAAACAACCCACAGCCCTCCTAGCACCCACCCCTCTCAGCCAGCCTTAGGTAAGGGGGCCAAGTTCACCAGACCCAGTCTAGACTTGGCCGGGCCTTGTTTGTTGTCGTTTTTTACCTTGACCTTGGACTTCAGCAGCAGGGTCGCCAGTTTGCCAGCTTTCATCGATGAACCTTCATTTCCCCCAACACTGATAAGCTGGGCCTGCCTGGTTTCCAGCCTCTTTCTTTTGTATTTTCCTTCTTGCTGCCAGCCCAGCATGCAGCCTGCTATCAAAACTCTGAGGAGACACTTCTGGATGAAAATCACACTGATTAAAAATTCCATTTCTTGTCCTGACTCACCAAAGCTCTCAGCCGTTAGAGACCTCCTTCTTCCTCCGGGGATCTTGGAGCAGACCCCGACATTTGCCTCCAATTGAGGGATCTAGTGGGTTGGCCTCGGTAGGAGCTCTCTGTTGGCAGCCCCAGCACCAAGGATTTAAAACTTGTGGCAGAGGCAAGAAAGAGGGAAGACGCGGCAGCCCCTCTCTCCTTTATTATTTTTTTTTCCTGCTCTCTCGCTCTTTATTACCTCTTCCCCTCGGGGAGGGGGATGTGTGAAAGGGAGCTTGGCGCAATTCCATGGGGATGCCCCTCTGCAAAGGGGTGACTCTGCTGAGGCCCTAACCTGTGGGGGGTAGAAATCAAGGGGGGAGACTGGTATAAAAATCAGTAACGGGGTGATAATTTCTTCTTGAAATAAAAGACAGTTTCAGATCTAAGTACTCTGCACTGAACGAGTGATACTGAAAGAAATTTGTGGGGATGAGAATAAGGCTGCTTGGACTTGAGTTCTACCTGGCTCCTTAGCGCTTATCACCCACCCGCCCAAGCCGCTGAGGGTGGAGGGGCCTTGTGCTTGTATGTTTGGGGTGCCCAAGAGCTGCACCTGTCAGAGGTCTAAAGGGCAGCAGGTTCTTCCCCACTTTCCACATTTCCTTTTGTTCACCCAAAGAGACTCTGCTCTTGGCATTATCCAGGGCTTTCCCACTGCTCAGCCAGACGCCACTGTTTCTTTAGGGATTGGGGACTCTCACTCTTTTGTGTGATGAAATAGCAATCTGCCCTACTGCCCGCTCCATCTCCCTCACTTTAGTCTTCCTCTGCTGCTCGCTGAGGGTACTCCATCACTTCACTCCCCGGATTCCGGGATGGAGTCTGCATTTGGAGAAACCACATCTCTCAACCATGTCCGATACCAGGGACAGCCTTTTTTCCAGACAAACGCGGGGGTGGGGGAGCTTTGGGGAAAGCGGCTAAGGTCGGAGATTGAAACTCTGCTGTCAGCGTCAAAAGCTGCCCTAACGGTGTGGCGAGGTTCTTGCCCACCGCGAGCTGGAGTGCACCCTGCCACAGCTGGAACCTTCCTGTTTTCTAGATATTAATAATAATAATAATAATAATAATAATAATTATTATTATTATTATTATTAAAACTCCAGATTTGCCCCCATTCTCAGCTCCAAGCCCCAATTTAGAGACTTCGGTAGTCAAAGCCATTGGCTTGAGAACCCCAATCAGTCTCTCCGGCACACAACCTAAGCCTAGGGGGAGGAGCCCAGGAACCATCCATCCTTTTCTCCCTTGGTCCCTTTGCGTCGGCCAAATTCAGCCTCTCTGCCCCCCTCCACTAACAAGGCTTGCTTAGGGGGCGTTGCCCCGTCCCTTTAAATCTCCCAACTCTCTCCTCCTTTTCCTCTCCAGAGAGCCAATCAACAAAGCCCTCATTTCTTTCCGCCCCGCCCCACCTCCCGGGGAGGGAACCCCAGTAGACCCAGGCCTAGGGTCACGTGCGGCGGCTTCAGTCACGTGGGAACCAGGGGGCGTGCTGAGGGGAGGAGGGCGGGAGCAGGCCGATTTCTTAATGAAGTGTATCCGCATGCGTAGTGGGAATGCTGTGAGGGAGGGGGAAGCACCGGGAGGAGGAGGGGAGGGGTGGAGAAGGAAGGGAGGAGGGATGGGGGAGGGAAAAAGGGAGCGAGGTGTCTCCCTAGCTCGCTGCCTCTGGCAAGTGGAGTTTTTAAAAAGCTGGAGCAGATCATGTCATGACGACTTCGCTGCTCCTGCACCCGCGCTGGCCGGAGAGCCTTATGTACGTCTATGAGGACAGCGCGGCGGAGAGCGGCAGCGGCGGCGGCGGGGGAGGCGGCGGCGCGGGCGGCGCGGGGGGCGGCTGCAGCGGAGCGAGCCCCGGCAAAGCCCCGAGCATGGACGGGCTGGGCGGCAGCTGTCCGGCCAGCCACTGCCGAGACCTGCTCCCTCACCCCGTGTTGGGCCGCCCGCCGGCTCCTCTGGGCGCCCCTCAAGGCGCCGTCTACACGGACATCCCAGCCCCGGAGGCGGCGCGCCAATGCGCCCCACCGCCGGCGCCCCCCACCTCGTCCAGCGCCACCCTGGGTTATGGTTACCCATTCGGGGGCAGCTACTACGGTTGCCGCCTGTCGCACAACGTGAACCTGCAGCAGAAGCCTTGCGCCTACCACCCGGGTGACAAATACCCGGAGCCGTCGGGTGCCCTGCCTGGTGACGACCTGTCCTCCAGGGCCAAGGAGTTCGCCTTCTACCCCAGCTTCGCCAGCTCCTACCAGGCAATGCCCGGCTACCTGGACGTGTCGGTGGTGCCCGGGATCAGCGGGCACCCGGAGCCGCGTCACGACGCGCTCATCCCTGTCGAAGGTTACCAGCACTGGGCTCTTTCCAATGGCTGGGACAGTCAGGTGTACTGCTCCAAGGAGCAGTCGCAGTCCGCCCACCTCTGGAAGTCTCCCTTCCCAGGTAAGGAAGGGCCATGAGCGGCGCCGCCGCCGCCGCCAAGGACCCCTCCCCGCCCTGCCTGCCCCGCGGCTCCGCGCCCCAGCCACCCCCGCCGTCTGGCCCCGGCGCGCCGGCTCGGCTGGGCTGTCGAAGGAGCCGGCCGGGCGAGCTGTGCTGAGGAATGCGCTGGGGAAGAAATCTGCTCCGACACGTTCCCCGGAGCTGCCGGGTCGGGAGTGAAGCAATCAGAGGCGCCCGAGCGCCGGCTGGGCTCCCGTAGGGAGCTTGCCGCCTCCTCTCCCCTGCCCGCTCCAGCTTCACGCAGGGATCCTGGCCCCTAAACCTGCTTCTGGCCAGGAATGGGTTGGGGTTGGGCCTCTCTTGCCTTGGAACCTAGAACAAAACCCTCAACCCAGTGTCTAATTGGGGCTTTGAGGAGGATAGGAACGTTTACCTTGCTGAGTTTTCAGTATCTGTCAGGCGCCAGATACTATAGCGTTAAAATAGGGATCTAATTAGCCAGAGCCTATAGAAATGTACAATGTTTTTCTTTTCTTTTTAAACTTGACCAGGGATGTTCTTTAAGAGCAAAAGAGCTAAAAATCTCTGTAGAAGGAGTGAGTGTAAAAGTTGCATCCTCTCCTGAGAAGCAAAATTTTCTTTTCTGCTCTGGTACACAGAGTTTAAACCTGTGAATTCACTGTCAAGTCCTCCAAATGAGAGTTAGTTTCCGACATTCCAGACAGAGAAAGGGGATCTCAGATGGGAGGTAGGAGAGGCAGAGCTGTGTTGGGGTCGAGGCCGCCGGCTAGGAATGTCTGGCTCTTGTCTGGCTGTGTATGCAAGAAGAGATCTTTCATGTACTGTTCCTCTGACTTAGGCTGTATCTGAAAAGGAAAGGACTCCACAATTTCCCCCTCACTCCCCAAAGGAGAAAGACCATCCCAGGGATGGGAGCTTTGGGTTCCACTCCGATCTGAGAAATAAAGGTTAGGGGGCAGGAGGAGGGGTCTACAGAAGCCAGCATGTGCATCTGCCCTCCCTAGAGAGCTCAGGAGACAGTCCTCTCTTCTGACGCTCCAGAGATCCTTGGGAGTCCAGGGAAGCCAAAGATATCTCTCCACTGTACCCAGAAGGAGCCTCTAGTCTCACATGTTAGGCTTGGGGATTTTTCATTGGAAAGGATCAACCCAAAGACCTCTTAAGGGTGGGTCTGAAATTCCTCTGCATCCGGGATTGGGTAGAGAGGTAGATGGAGAAGAATCACTAAATGATGTTACAGAATGTAGCAAAAACATTCTAATACGTAGTATGAGGTCACTTAATATAACACAAGTCAATACCAGAGCTAGACCAACAACACAAGGCATTCCATTTCTGACTGTCAGAATTGATGGCATGATTGTGGTACAATGGTCTCATACACTACCTTCTCTGCATTAGTTATAAGATTTTTATACAATACAATTTTATTAATTAATGTGAAACACAAGCTGATACATTTATATAAGATAAGCTGTTCATATGTAGACATTCTATAATATATTTGTAGAAGGTAGGCTGCCCTTCACTTCTCTAGTTCGTGAAACAGAAAGCTTCTAGGATGAGAGTCCAGTAGGAATCCTTGTGGTAGTGGAATTGATGGGTAATGCCAAGAGGGTCGGTGGGCTGAGAAGCTGGTGCCCGCCCTGCTCACTGTAGTTAGGAACCCAGGCCTAGAGCAAAAAGCAACATCTTCGCAATGAAGAGGTGTTACAGAAGGAGCTGGCTTCCCTCTGTCGGCATGTGTGTTGTGTGGCTGGTCAAGTGTTGGAGGGAAGCTCAGAATTATCTTTGAGCAAATAAACATCTTAAAGATTCCCAGAAACAAGAACAACACACACAAAAGGGTCTGCTAAAAATAAACACTTTTCTATCACAGCCTCCTAAAGAAAGATATCTTTGAAATAAAAACACACAGCCCAATTGAGATTTAATACACTTGCAAATTAGAACAGAGAAGTGGATATAAAACCCAATGTGCCTCTGCTGCTCTGAGCTCATACTTCCATGTAGAAATAGATTCCGGCTGGTGTATCTCAGTGCCTGGAGAGGTCCAGGAGAGAGGCAGATGAAAAAGAAATTATCTTCAGACACCCTCCATCTTTCTACCCACACAGGTCTTTTAGAAGTAGTGAGATTTTCAGATAACTCTGTCTATGCAATTGTGGTTCATTCGGCAACATCTAGCCATAAACACCACTGTCTCTCTTCACTGCCTCTGGCTCTGAGAAACCTTACCTATGGTAGTCTGGGCTGGTGTGGGAGATGGAGGCAATTGTTCAGAAAGATCTAGATAATTAGAGCTGTGAGGAGTTGTGGCTTCTTTCTCTCAATTATATGGGTGTACACACACACACACACACACACACACACACACACACTGTGGTAAGTGGATACACTTTTCTTTTTTCACAAGAATGGCAGAAATCCCAGAAGAGAATTAGGAGGGGAAAAAAAAGGGAGACAGTTCTGAGATAGATAGATAGATAGATAGATAGATAGATAGAGAGAAAGAAAGAAAGAAAGGAATGAAGGAAGGAAGGCAGGAAGGAAGAAATAGATGATAGATATGTAGAACAAAAAGAAAACAAAATAAGAAAACAGTGGGTTTTGGGAGCCCATACTAAAAGACTGTATCAACAAAGTCTTTGAATTTGGCTTGAAAAGAACCACTAGCTGAACAAGATAGTTCTCAAATCCTAGAGCCTACTGATGAGGTGGGCAGGCTTTAGGGGCTCCCTACACAGGAGCCTCTCAGGCCCAAACCAAAGCAGTGGCACATACTGTTTTCATTCTTATTTGCTCCTCATAGATGCTGATTAGATTCTGAGGTACAAATTGGTTGGTGCAGGTGACCTGGAGGGACACTAGGGCAGGAGACATTGGGGACTAAGAGCTGAGTCCCTATTCTACACAATGTAGACACAGCTCAGAGTCTAAGCTACCAGATGCTCTCACATATGTAGAGCCCACTTCCTTTCTAGCCAAAACAGCAGGCAATGGAAGGTGCTCCTTCCAGAAGGAAAGGCAGGAGCTATTTCCCCAGGAAGCAAAAACAACCTGCTGTTTGACCCATGAGAAAGTTGGTGAAGTCAATCCTTGACATCCAATAGAGATTAATAATAATAATAATAATAATAAAGTTTAGAGCTGTTATCTACCTTTTAATCAAATTTTTTAAGGGTTGTGTCAATTAAACTTCATTAGAAATTTAGACTTGATGTTTAGAGAGCTACAGAAAGTGAGGTTTAAAAAATGAGGAATGATTAACTGGCTCTTTCACGAACTGAAACTCACCTTTATTTCACTTTGCCCTTCAACAGCAGAGATATGCCAGGCCCTCATTTCTGTTTTGACTCTTACTGTGGCTTTATGTGAGAGTCAGAAGAACCTAGACCCTAGTTCAGTCACCTAAGTCATTTTCCCCACTCTGAGCCTCTGATTTCTGATCTTGTAAAACATGTTTAATAAAATACAACTGAGGAAATGTTCTGGGGGGGGGGGAACCCTCATGATATCACTACTCATCCTCTTCATTTTAATTCTTGCCCCAGAATCATCAGTTTCTCAAACCTTGGTTCCATCTATAAGAGCAAAACAAACTGAAGATGAGTCCTTTACAATTTTGTCATATATACGCACACATATATATCCCTTTTAACTTGACAGATCATATCTGCTAAACTGAAGGTGCTTTTTTTTTCAGATTAAAAAAATCTTGGCTTACACAGTGGCAGAGAAACATTTGATAAGTTGAATAGATTTTGTGAGAAATTGTCACCATGAAAACAGCCTGAGCAGACCACTGGAAACCCTTTCCTATTTTCTTCCTGGGCTCTTTATTTCTCTCTGCATTCAATTGTAACCCCCCACTTTCCCTCCCTGTATAGTGGGCCATGGGTCTCCGAGAGAGAGCCAGACTCACTGGGGATGGCAGTGTAGGGAAGATGCTTGTAGGGTGGGAACACTTGAGCAGACACTCTCTGCCTTCAGGCTGGAGCCATGTCTAACAATTCAGAAGGGCCATAGGAAAGAAGAGGATACTCAGCCATTAGTGTCCACCTGAAGTCCAACAATGACAAGAAAGACAATGGGGGCTGAGCTGTTCACGGGATCTCCTCCATCCTACCACGATGGCCCTTCACTGCTAAGAGTGCGGGTGGAGAGTGGCATGCTATTTTGAACTCCTGTGGAATGCTCCTGAAAAAAATAAACAAATAGTGTCTGCATCTGCAAGGGGAGAGCCTCCTCGGGTACCAGGGATGTAGGTTTCTTTCAGCCTTGGAAGAACAGAAAGAGGAAGGTTGAAACCGTATTGGTTCTTTTTGGTGAAACCTGGGTATTGACCTCCTCTTATGGGAAATCTGATTCCCTATGCTGAGGCAGAACCACCCTCCTTAGGTGGTGGTAGATGGTTCACAACACTGGGCTCCTGTTCTAAGTGACTGATCCCCAAGCAGTCTGGCTTCATCTGATAGTTTCTTTTCTATGCTGGTGAATTAGATCCATAGTGCAAGGCTAGACTAGTTCATGGGCCTGAGCTCCCTCCGGCCCGAGGACCCACTGGATAGTCTGTGACCCTGTAGCTGACACCCTTCCTGCCATGCTCTCCTCAAACATACAACAATCTAAGTCCTTCCCCTGACAAAGAGGAGAATATAGGGTGGAGGGACCCTGTTGTGCTAACTGGATGAAGGAATTTTCTGAACACCAGCACTCCAGCAAGCATGACCAGGAGTAGGACTTGGAGCTACCGATCTAAGGGTCCAGGGTTTCCAACAAAGGGTGTTGTGCAGAGCCCTAGTGGAGTCTGAGGCAATAGGAAAAAAATCAATAATACAGATCCTCTGTTTATTTTAATGACATTTTATCATGGCATTTTTGCATTTGTTTTGATTTTCCTTTTTTTTAAGTGCCTTAAAATATGATCTTGATTATTGAGGTTTTTGAGCCCCTTCCCTTAAAGTTTGTACAAAAAAGGAGGCTGGTACCCAGTGGCATCACCTTCTTCGTGGCCTTACTAACAACGGAGGTACTTAGGATTAGGGGGCCTCACCCAGAAGTACAATCTGGCGGCCCAGTTGAGACCCTCCTGGCCGCCCACCTCACTTGTTCCTACCCACCTTCTCTCTCCCTCCCCTAGACGTGGTTCCCCTACAGCCAGAAGTGAGCAGCTACCGGCGCGGGCGCAAGAAACGCGTGCCCTACACCAAGGTGCAGCTGAAGGAGTTAGAAAAGGAGTATGCAGCCAGCAAGTTCATCACCAAAGAGAAGCGCCGGCGCATCTCAGCCACCACGAACCTCTCGGAGCGCCAGGTCACCATCTGGTTCCAGAACCGGCGGGTGAAAGAGAAGAAGGTGGTCAGCAAATCGAAAGCGCCTCATCTCCACTCCACCTGACCGTCCACCCGCCCGCCCCGTCTATTTATGTCTTATGTCGTCGCTTTGTACGGAATCCACCCGAAGGACGCTGCACCGGTGCAGACCACTATTTAATCTTACCGAGAAAGAGGAACAGCACGCCCGCGCTCTGCCTTACCCTACTCCCCACCCCATCCCTACTTTCAACCCCCTCCAGACAGCACCCCCTCAGCATCCACAGCTGGGGAGGTGGGTTTGGATGAGCGGAAGGAAGACTGTCTGCCTCTACACCCCTGGTCTTCATGGTTTGTCCCACTAGAAAGCTGAGTGGCCAGGAAAGCCCAGTCATTCCTACCAAAGCAGTGCTGCGGGATTCCAAAAGACTCAGTTCTTGCCTCTTCCTGTGCCTTGGCTTGTGGGAGACCCTCCGGGGCGCGCATGGGCACAGGATCTGGGGAGCTCTTGCATTCTTTCCTCTTCCCCCATTTTACTATCGCTCCCGCACTCTATAGGCAAGGTTTCTCAGTTACGATGTTTCTGTGCATCTTCTAAAAGTCGTGTTAATATTGATGATAATCCTTAGGGCCTGGCAGCGTGATTGGAATTGAGACAGTGCTTGAAGCTTGTAGATTTTCTTTTTTGTTTCTGTCGGTCTCAACAAAAGCTGGACTTGGTGCAGCCCCCAGCCACATCCTGACCCAGAAATGATTTCCCAGGAGGTGCCTTTGACCCCCACTGCCTCCTCTGCTTTGCATTCTCAGTCCTGTGGAAATCCAAGGAGGACAAAAACCTCCAGCCACAATACTAAGTGCGGCTGCTGTCTCTCTTTCTCTCTCATGGTAAGGTTGGGAATTAGGCCAGGCTTAGAATCAGAACTTTTATAAACTTTAAAGGAGATGGAGGGTGGGTCCCTCAGAAGATCTGCAGTGTTGTCTCCACATAAGCAATAGCAGATATTGGAGAGACCACACACTTTCATTTTTACTGATTTCCTAAGGGTAGCTTGAGGAGCTGATCAAGGAGGCTGAAATCACTGGCTCTGGATAAACCAGCTAAATGTAGATGCTGCCTAATTTCTCGCTCCTTAAAAGCCAACTTGGTGCTGTGGGGGCCCCTTCACCTCCTCCCTTCCCACTAGCTCATTACAAAACAGTGTTCTTTTGAAATGCCCATTCGAAATAGGCTCTTTTTTTTTTAATGTTGTGTATCTGTATATAGTATTGTGATGTCTGAATGACAATGTATTGAATGCAAAGAAGAAAAAACCCACAAACTTGTTTTTAAAATAAAATATCCTTTTGTTTTTGGCCTTGATTTTATTGCTCGGGTTCCTTCTGAAGTCTTTCTCTCCTGGCTCTTCAGGGCGGACTATAATGGCCTGACCCAGTCAGACAGAGCTGGGGAAGAATATAGACATCACCTACAACAGTAGATCCTCAACCTATAGTTCTCTCCAGGAAAATTTCATAGCCATTTGGATTTTCTATTCTATTTAGATAAGAGAACGTCACATCTTAATACCCAACTTAGATGAATTTGTATTGGGAAAAGGAAAGATGAGGGTCTGCCACTGAAAAGGTCTGAAAGCAGGTAAGTGAGAAAAGTTCGTCAGTGAATAATTTGTAGTTAGCTTGGTGGTAGAGCTAACTAGCATGTTCAAGGCCCTGGATTTGCTCGCTAATAATGGGGGAGGGAGTCTGTTAGGAAGGTAGAGAGATGACTGGCGCACTGATAGCAAGAGTAGAGGAGGCAGGGAGCTCATCTTAGGCTCCTGTCGTCCTTGTC
The DNA here is from genome assembly GCF_004664715.2 of Peromyscus leucopus. Classification (NCBI taxonomy): domain Eukaryota; kingdom Metazoa; phylum Chordata; class Mammalia; order Rodentia; family Cricetidae; genus Peromyscus; species Peromyscus leucopus. Next base: position 971,775 of record NC_051080.1, on the reverse strand, counting down.
CTCCTACCCCAGGGGTTCACAGCCAGCTCAGGCCTGGGATTGGGGTTGGGGTGGTCTTGGCACAGTTTGGCAGAGCAGCTTGGAGCTCGGCTTTCCCAGGACGTGCTCTTTTCTTTGTCCCATCGACCTAAACCGAGAAGGCTGAATGCCCAGGACTCTTGAGCTCCAGTTTGTCAGGCCAGCTCCATTTTTATTCTCTAGAAATCCTAAGAGTCCCTGTCTTCCAGGAGGTCTGGGGCCTGTGTGGATGCTGCCACTAATTTGTTTTCCTTGTCGCGTCTGTGCCTATCTCCCTATCTGGTGGAGTTAATGAGATCGTTAAGTTGTCAGGTTAAGAGACTTTTAAAAAGCAATATAGCCTAAAACAATGTTATCTCAGATTAAATCTTTACTGCAGCAATTTTTATTTATATATAATTTTTTTTCCTCTTCTGAGACACAGAAAGACTGGAGGCATCAGGTTGGAAATCAGAGTCCTCCCGGCTCCCTTTGCCTGATGGAGCTGAAGCTTTTAAATTTCAATGTAAATAAATGTTTTTTTGGAGGTAACAGCACACACACACACACACACACACACACACACACACACACACGAAGTCTGAGAGACAAAGGACCTGAAGAATTCACCCTCCTGGAGTCTATGCTACTGAAGTGACTGCTAGTCCTATTCTATACTCAACTCTGGACTGACCATAGAGAACCACACACTCGGCAGTGGAGATTTGAAAGGGAATAGGTGAATGTCCCAGGAACAAGAGTCACTGTTAATTTTATTTCCCTTTCTCTCCCCACCAACAACCTGACTCTCTCTTCAAAAGCCCCTAGACCTCTCCTAAGACAAAAAGAGTTGTTTAGACAGAGAAAGGAAGCAAATGGAGAAGAAACTTGGGACTCTTCTGGTATGAGTCCTCAGATCTCTTGGTTATCCTGATATTCCTATAACACTTTGTAGACATAATGAAAGCTGAGGACTTCGTGCATAAAGATAAGTTTAGAGTTCTCTAAGATAGACCTCCACTTCTGCACAAAACCTACACTTAATCAAAGGGTCAAATCTTAGCTGGTAAGGTAGCACACCTGAAGTCCAACTCTGCCTTGGAGTTGAGGTAGGAGGGTTGATTGAGCCCAGGAGTTCAGGGTCCACCTAGGCAACATAACCAGATGACCTTTTCACATAGGAAGATAAAAAACCTTCCTATGAGGAAAAAACCACTCTAAGGTCCCAGAAGCAGTTAAAAAGAGAAGAAGCCTTCTATGGGCTCCTGAGGACACACTGGACACTGGAAAGGCAAGCAAAATTTGCGGGCATACTCTGTGCCCAGTGTGCCCCAGTGTGTCCAGGGTTCTTTGTATTTTCAAACACTCAACCAAATATATCAGCTTGGTTTTTGAGGATTATCATACCTGGATTAATTCTGGAGATGCACCTCTAATCAGAGTAAATAAATGTTGTATAAAGCTGTGTGATCTTGTGTTCTAGGGAGGTAACGATGGGAAATGTATTCTTTCCCTAGTTGAACTGGCTCTTTCCTTCTTTCAATAGATAATACCATCATTGGAGAACCTTGTGTACACCAGTGCCTTTGAGCAGTGGAGATGGTCCTCCTGCTTGCATGTATGTGAGTGTTGTTAGCACACTCAACTCAAGCTGTAGAGTCCTTTTGTCTTTATTTACACCCATCAAAGAAAATCTTTCTCTTCAAGAACAGTCTCCTAAGATTTGGTTGGAGTAAGGTTTTTGTAAGCGAATGTAAGGGCACCTCAGCGCGGTAGCAAAGGGCTAAGAACACAGAAGTTTCCTCCTTGGCAACACAGGCTCCAGTTTTCATAATTCCACGGTACCCCCAGCTTCTCCAAGTCCCAAGGCCAAAGGCTGCAGGTACTCTCCTTTCAGGGTCACTTTGCTATGATGCCAGGTTGAACTTGGGATGAGTGAGGGGAGAAAGCTCTTCTCTGCCCACAATAATCCCATCTAGTTCTAGAAGATGGGCCTTCCCGGCAAAAGTCTCAGAGTGAGGAACCCACCTGAGAAAACAAGGCCAGCAACTCTCTCGGCAGATCCCTCCATGACTGCTCTGAAGACCATCTTCTCCGGAGTTTGATCCACAGGCGTCTAAGTCAGCAATCGGGACCCATGTAGATGCATAGCACTTTCATCTCTGTAAAAGGTCCTCTTATTGGAGCTGGGGTCCCTGCAGCAGCCCCCTCTGAGCACCCATCATTTTCAAATGAAAAATTTCCCACCCAGAATCCTCCTGAGTCCTGGCACGGTATCAGAGCTCACACCTTCAAGAGATCTCCAAGAGCAGATGTGTATCTATCAGATGTATGGTGGTGGGGAGTTGAGGGGCCCTGGGGACCGAGGGGCTTCTGGGAGGAGGGGGAGGAGGAGGGGGCCAGAGCTTTTTCACAACCAACCAGACTCTTCCTCTTTTAGCCTTGACCGTGACTAGGTCCTTCTGACCTTGACATCACAGAATCACCGGGATAGGGGGGAGGGTGGAAAAGGCCTTGATCTTCCGGTGGCCAGAAAAAGGGAGGGCCGCTTGCCCCCTAGACGCGCCACCCTTCTTCCCGCCGGAGCCCTCCGCCTCTGTTTACACACGGAGGAGGTGTCGTCTCCAGTCTAGACAGGGGCGCTAATAACGCCCATAAAAGGCGGCCTCTCCAGAGAGGCTCTGGTAACTCCGCTCCTGAACGCCTGCCTGCCGCTGACTGCTCCCTCCGCCTCTGGCGCCCCGCCTCTCAGATACCTTGGCCGAGCCCGTGGGCAGCAGTGTGTGTGGGGGGGGAGGTGTTTCAGAAGGTTTCTAGAGGATGGTAACCCCTACCCCTCGCCCTTCTGAGCCTCCTCAGTCTCCAAAGGTAAGTGGACCCCTGCGCTTCCAGCCCAACCAGTATATGTGGGGGGGTGTGGTAACAGAACATTCTCTCACCCCCAACAACCTCCTGGGCTACTCCAACCTGAAACATACCCCTCTCTCCGCACTGGGACCATGGGTTTTTTGGAAACAGCCGAGTAGCTGTGTTTGGCAGAACCTAAGCATATCTCTGTCCTCTCCAGGCCTGGGCCTAGCCAGTGGGCACTATCACGGACAAAGGGCTAGGCTGAGGAAGGAGGGTACTGAGAGCAGTTCTGCCCCTTCCCCAGCCCAGCTTCGAGGTGCATGAAACCAGGCCTGGGGCTCTCCCCTGGTTACAGTAGCGGTGGGTGTGGCATTTATAGGCGTGTTTTGGTTTTTGGTTTGGTTTTTTTTTTTTTTTTAACTTGGTCCCCACACCTTTCCTGACACTCAGTAATTCACTAGGCTAGGAGATCCTCTGCTGGTGGAGGGGGAAAATGTCAGAGCTGACAGTCTAGTTAATTGTTAGCACTACAGGAAAACCTCGGAGAATATAAGAGGAGATGTCTCTCATAGAGGTGCACATGATGGGGAGTCTTCCAAATGTTCACTCCTAGGGGTCTCACCACCTCTCAGTTTTCTGAGTGGAAAGTGAAAACTGAGCTGGGGTATTTTGATGGAAGGGGACCCAGAGGAGCCTGAGCCTGAAAGACTGCCTGAGCTTCCAGGGTTAGTCCAAGCCTCCACTTCCAGGCTGTAGATCCCTAGAAAGCAGCCACGGAGCAGGCGATCTCCCAATTTGATGCTTTGGTTTAGGGCACTTGCAGGAATGGTGGAGGCCAGATGGACTCCATCCCCTAGAGGAACCAGTGAAGAGTCCAATTAGGAGAGAGGGAGAGCCCTCCCTCTACCCTATCCCGTAGCCTTATCTGAATGTGAAAAAGGTCCATCCCAAGCCTGAATAGTCCCAAAGGGATCAGATAGGGGGCAGCGAGTGAAGAGAGCCCCCCCCCCCATCATTTTTCTTTTCCTTCGTAGAGCTCCTGCTTACGTCCCTACCGGAGCCGGGCCCTGCCTCATTTGCATATGCAGAGAGCCCCTTTCTGCAGACTAGGCAGTGACCTTGAACCGGGTCTCCACGGCCTCAGCTCACCGAAGAGAACGCAAAAGAGAACCAAATTCTCAGTTTAGGATTAGCAGAAGAGCCCAAATGCAGCCTCATCACAGCCGCTTTGCCTGGACCACTAGAGCCTGTGGAGATTTTATAATTAACTTCTGTCTACCCCACAGCTGTAGAGGCCGAAGATGCGGGAGGGATGGAGGCATAGAGAGGTATGGGGAGGTAGAGGGACATCCTGCTGGTAAATGATCCTGAAGGAGGCTAGCTGCCTTTCTTGGGTCTTCAGGGGAAGCCTCGGACTATATCCTTGCCTTCAGCTTTAATTAACCCCTGAGTTAATGAACAGGGCATGCCTGAGTCTGGCCAGCTGTGACGGAAGCCAGACATGCCACCCCTTCGAGCCCCGAGATTTGATGAATGTAAGGGAGAGTTCCGAAGCATCAATTGTTCCTCTGTTGACCGATGGTGATGATTTTGCGTGTGGGCGGCGGTGTGACAGCGGATTAAACCAGACTAAACACAGCTACCGAAAGCCGTGGACTGCCATAACCTTCCTGGTCCCTCACTTAGCCTCAGCCGGCTCTTGGGGAACTGCTTTTGATGAGCTGGATTTAGAGTTGAAGCGCACCCTAGCCTCCCGCCGGGCCTGGGGATCCAGATTGGGAGTGGTGTTTTTGTCCGAGCCCGGTTCAGAAACTGGTCGGCTAAGCTGCGCGTGCTGCCAGGTTACCTAGAGGCATACAGAGCTATCGTGATGCTCAGGGAAACTGGACGCTTAGGTCGCCAGGGTCCTCAGGGTCGCCTGAAAACCCTTAAATTTACAAAGTCTTGAAGAGCAGGACTCTGGTAACAGGGATTTTGCTGAGGACCGTAGTCAGCTTTCCTTGACAGAAATTAGCATGTGTTCCTCGGAAGGAAGCCTGTGCCAAGTCTGAAACCTGGAGAAAATGGTTCTGTCAGGGTCAAATCATGCTGGGAGAAATGCGTCTCTGAAGAAGGAACCCCTCTCCTCCCGTTCTCATTTCCCCTGGCGTTGCCTCTGCCGCCCTGTGGCCGCAGCTCGAGTGCTCAGCAGTGGTGACCCAGTAGAGCAGCGAGAAAAGCTCCTGGCCTGAGATTTTTGAGCTGTAGAAAAATGTGGAGAAGCTAAGACCTTCTTCTTGAGGTCCCTTTTCACGGAGATTAGGCGGCTAGCATTGTCCGAAGGGAAACCAGAATGGAGAGAAGACTCCACCCAACAAAGGCTGGTGGCTAACGGCAAAGCCAGCATCCCTCACACCAACAATAGCGGCAGAGCGCCGAGGCCTGGAGAGCCTGGGCGGAGACCTGGCTGCCAAGCGTAGTGTTCTGATTGAAATCTGTAATATTGAGATCACATCCTCTTTATCTTTATGATCAAAATGACCTTTAGATAATTTTTTAAACTAGATGTTCATGTGCATGCAAGGAGTCTTGAAAACGGAGAAATAAATGAAATTTGGGGATGCTGTGACGTGAGATCTGTGGCTGAGGTATAGATACTCCTCTCTGCAGCCTTACAGCCCCTTAATCAATTACGCACAAAAAGACCACTGCAGGCCAGATCTCCTTCTGACTCTGAGTGAAGGTTGACTGCAGAGGCTGGCATCCCACCGGCTGGACCTCGGTGCTTCCAGCTTGTGGGCCAGGCGCTGGGCGGGCTCCTGGGGACGGGTGGGGCCAAGCAGGCTGCCAGGAAGGCTCGGGCGGGGGAAGGAAAACCGGCCAAGCGGGGCGAGGGGCGGGCGCCAAGCTGCGGGCTGCTAGCTGCGCGGGGCAGGGCGGCGCCCGCGGGGACACATTTCTGTCGGAGTGAGCAGCTATGGTTTGGGATATGAAATCGCTCCGGGAACAGTGGAATTCAAAGAATCTGCGTTTCTTTCTGCCGCGTCCATCACAGGAGAGAGGGGCGGGAGAGAGAAAAGAGGGCGATGAGAATCTTCTGCGATTCGGTCTGCGTTTTGTAGCTTTGGCTAATTCCCAGATAATTCACTTTTACCTGCATTCCTTTATTCTCTCTCTCTCTCTCTCTCTCTCTCTCTCTCTCTCTCTCTCTCTCTCTCTCTCTCTCTCTCTCTAATTCTCTGAAAAAAATCGCCATGATCTATTTAACGTGTATACGTTGCCAAACTATTTATTCAACCTTGAACAACTGAAGCTCAAAATACTCAGAAATGGGAGTTTCTCTGCTATGACACTAATAAAATGCATCTGATTTGAACTGTTTTTTCTCTTGCTGAGCTGCTCGGTGCCCCAGCTGAAATCTCAGTGTGGATTTGCAGATGTTCATTGTCGTCAACAGCGAGCGCTAGCTTCTCAGCCTTCTCTGGACCTTCTTTGCACCATAAATGGAATTCTGAACCCCCAACAGGACGCCTCTCCAAGATTTCCCCTCACTCTTGTCCCACCTCAGAACGCAAGCCACCCCTGGCCTCTGCGCTGCTCCACAATGGCCCCAGCAGCCAGCCTGCAGGTTGTGGGGTGACCTCTTTGGCTGTAGGAATATGCAATCTTTCAGGCCAGCGGGTTTCTGCTGAGCGCTGACAGCCTCTGTCACAAAGACCAGGAGACTCCTAGAAGCTCCTCAGTCCCTAGAAGTCACACCGGAAAAGTAGTTCAAGCCGCCCCCCAGATTTTCAAGAGCAGGCAAACGGGTCCACACCGGCTCAGCACCTTCATTTGTTCTTCTCTCTGCCTCCGCTTTCTTCCTCTTCCGGTGAGGGGAGGCTAAGGTGGCTCCAGGCTGGGGTTGGGGTTGGAGAAGAGATAGCATTATCATTTCCCCCTAAACAGCTCTTCATACCCTAAGAAGAAAAAGGCGACGGAGAGAACGCAGCAGCGTGGCAGGACTGAGAGATAGCTGTAGGGAAACCTGTTCTCACCCCCACTTCGCCTCTACTGTAAATAAACCCCGAGCCAAAGGGCTCATCCGTCTCCTTAAACAGCCAGTAAACTTTATATGACACAATATCTAATAGTAATTTATTGGGGGAGATATTGTAAATTCCAACGGTTTTAGTTAATAAAGGAGCTAATTAAAGAGGGACGGGCTGTACTCGGCCAGCTGTTGGTGATAAGATAATACATCTGGGGGGGGCGGTGTGTTGCAGGGTGCAGAGGTGTGTATGTGCGGATATTTTGGGTGTCGCTTTTTTTGGTTTCGCCCCGCGTCGGGCGATCGCTTCCCAGTCTGCGTTAAGGTTTTATATGATTTTTAAAAAACCAGAATCCAACGAATAAATCTGCTCCTGTCTGTCTCTCCTCCCCCCACCCCACCCCTAGGATTGGGGAAGGGGGAAGTTGGAGTTAGTGCGGGGAATGTGGGTGGGGGGTTCGGTTGTCCCCACCCCTCCCCCTGGCGGTAGCGCCCACGTGAGTAAGGCGGCCAATGGGTGGCTTGTGCAGGTTTAACTATGTTTAATGTCAGATAGCAATAAAGTAGAAGCTGCCGGTCGGGCCCCGCGGAAATGGGCGAGCATAATCTCCTGAATCCTGGGTTTGTGGGACCGCTGGTGAACATCCACACAGGAGACACCTTTTACTTCCCCAACTTCCGCGCGTCAGGGGCGCAACTCCCCGGGCTGCCTTCGCTGTCCTACCCACGTCGCGACAACGTGTGCTCGCTGCCCTGGCCGTCCGCCGAGCCGTGCAATGGCTACCCGCAGCCCTATCTCGGCAGCCCGGTGTCGCTCAACCCGCCTTTCGGCCGCACGTGCGAGCTGGCTCGCGTGGAAGATAGCAAGGGGTACTACCGCGAGCCGTGCGCTGAGAGCGGCGGCGGGGGCCTAAAGCGGGAGGAGCGCGGGCGCGAACCCGGAGCAGGGCCCGGAGCAGCGCTGCTGCAGCTGGAGCCGTCGGGGCCGCCTGCTCTCGGCTTCAAGTACGACTACACTGCGGGCGGCGGTGGTGGTGACGGCGGCACGGGACCCCCTCACGACCCACCCTCGTGCCAGTCACTGGAATCCGACTCCAGTTCGTCCCTTCTCAACGAGGGCAACAAGGGCGCCAGCGCGGGCGACCCTGGCCCTCTGGTATCGCCGTTGAACCCAGGCGGCGGGCTCTCAGCCAGCGGTAAGGACCCCAGCCCACTTGTGCGGCTTACTCTGACAGGACATATTGCCAGTGTTGGCAGGGGAGACCTGAGCTGGGGCTGCCTGGGGTGACAGAATGTATGGTGAGCTAGCGCTTCTTTTAAAAAAAAGTCGGGAGGGGGGGGAACCCTATAAACATGTAAATATCCCCATAAAAGAACTGGAGAGATTTCCTTTTTCGCTCCCAATGGCTGTAGGGGGCAGGGAGCTCCAGAGAACGGGGATCCTGACTGGGACTTCCCCAAGCCTGGGGGTAAAGAAGTGGAGGCGAGTCCATTCCTATTTTCCAGAGCGCCTTTCCTCCTGCTTTCCCATAGGCCTCCACTACTCCGATTTCTTATTTTAAGAAACACAACCAACACAATTTATTCTTTACCGCTCGCCCACGTCTTTTCTAACTGATGGGGATCTGGTAGTCCCTGATGATGTAAGGAGACCAGGCCAGGAAATTTAAATAGTAATAATAACAATAATAATGGAAGAGGAAAATGGACAAGAGATGTTGGAAGAAGTGAGGAGATAGAAAATCTGTGGATACTACTGTGGGAGGTAGAGTTGAGGCACAGAGTGAAAGCGGCGGAGGGACTGATGAGGTGATGGATTGCTGAAGATGGTCTGGGTAAAGGCTCAGGATGCCTAGAGATGAGAAGGGAAAGGAATGGTCTGGTCCGGGTGTGGGAACAGGGTGAAAGGGTCTGGGAAAGGGCCCAGGGCACTGAGCTAGTCACCCCCTGATCCTCTGGCCAACCCTGCGGTTCATCTTCACCCAGGCGCGCCCTGGTACCCGATCCACAGCCGCTCGCGAAAGAAGCGTAAGCCGTATTCGAAGTTGCAGTTGGCGGAGCTGGAGGGCGAGTTTCTGGTCAACGAGTTCATCACACGCCAGCGTCGGAGGGAACTCTCGGACCGCTTGAATCTTAGTGACCAGCAGGTCAAGATTTGGTTCCAGAATCGGAGAATGAAAAAGAAAAGACTTCTGCTGAGAGAGCAAGCTCTCTCCTTCTTCTAGGAGACAGGACACGCGTGCTAGCCCCAGACTGAGCTTGCCTTGGTGAAGCAAGAGGGGGCGCAGCCTGGGACACAGTCCCGCTTACAACGCCAGGCCTCTGGCAGGCTCTCCCTGGACGTCTCTTGTCTGTTTTGTTCGTGGTTCCCTCCCACACACACCCACCCCAGCAGGCCCTGCGGTCCCGAGAGAAGGGAATAAACCTAGCCTGAGAAGGCAGGAGCCCAGAGGGGAAAGGGCAAGCTGGGACACTGTGGAGGGGTGGTGTATTTGAGGCCGGACTGGAGTGCCGGGCCTCCCGCTGAGGTAGTGGGAAAGTAGCAGCTCAGACATACAGACACACAGACACAGATACACACAGACACACAGACACACACACACACACACACACACACACACACACACACACACACACACACACCCTTCCTCCACCTCCCTTTCTGGTCTTAAGTCTGTATACTTGGAGGACCAGACAAGGTTGGTGGTAGTGGAATCAAGGTGCCCAAACTCATAATTGATGGAGTTGTGAGTTGAGAGGTGGGAGCTAGAACAGAGAGGATCAGTGGACAGAGTTGGGGGCGGGGGTAGAGAACTGTGGCAGAGTTAGAGGAAGCTGAGGACCGACCAAGGAGGAAATGTGGTATGAGAGAATGGTCCGGGGTCTGCACGTCTGAGTCCTCCAGGACTGAGCACTGGGTTGGCTGAAGTGTCTGCATTTAGCAGACTACCTTGAAGGAAGTAAATTAATCAGCTTTAGGTCCTCTCCCAGAGGGATCTAGAAAAGTCTCAAGGACCTCAGCTGGCTGCTGAGTTCCCCCTGCTTGTCCCAGGCAAACACAGCTCACAGGTGTGCTAGCCGCTCTTTCCTTCACTTATGCGGCTGCGGCTGCGTGCGGATTGGAAGCGGCAAAGCGGGAACTGAGAACCAAACTCACACGGAGGGGGGTTCTGTAGCCACCCCCAGAGACCCCCACCTGGCCCTCCAGGAAGCCCAAAGAGGTGGTGGAAGGGGTTGCGGAGAGTGGCATTGATTGGCAGGGAGTGTTTCCGGCAACTACAGCAGCGGCCCGCTGATTCTCTCTTCCCGCTGGCGTTCACGGTCACGGCCGGCCGGCCGGAGGCTGGACCGGCGTAATTTACGAGGCGGGAGGAGAATCTGCCCTTAAAGGGGCTACGGACAGCAGAGGCCCAGCTCAACCCGATTCCCAGGCTGGGGACAATGCAGGAGGGAGAGCTGCAATTCCCCACCCAACTCCTTTCTCTCTATCCCCTACCCGCCCCCCAACATCGCCCTTTGTCTCAGGATCCGCTGCCTCCGCCTCCCGCCCAGCTAGCCACCGAGTACAGGGGCCAGAGCTGAAGAAGGAGGGGCGCATCTCCAGGTCCAGTTGGAGACCAAAAAGGAAGGCTTTTTATGCATAGATCCTTCCAGCCTCCAGCCCCAGCCCCAAAGTTCCGAGGCTAGCCGGCTCTGGAAAGAACAGTCGAGATAACCCACCAACCCTCCTCCTGCACCCTGTTTTTACTCTTCCCTTCTGCTGTCTTACTCTGGTGGAAACACGGGGCTGAGAAGCAGGAGACTGACAGAGCTAAGTGCTGCTTGGGCAGTGTGAAACTGCCCACTGAGGTGAGGGGAGTCTTCCCACTCTCCAAAGGCAAGCCACAGAATGTTGGGCTCCCCCAGTAGCACATGGCTTCAAGTTTGTTTACAGGGTTGTTCAGAGACACAAGCAAATGTATATACACACAGATGAGCCCAACAAACCATTGGGTCCAAACCCTCTCCCTTCTACGCCTGCAAGCAGGCAGCTTCTGGGTCTCCATTTGCCTCAATAGAGAGGAGATACAATCACATGCCTTGATCCTCCATTGGGCACCTGACACATCTTGCCATCCACTACACATGTTCATCTATGTACAAGTTCCCAGAAAACATCTCACTCCAGCTGTCCACACAATCTCTGTGGGCTGGCTGTGGGGATGAAGTACTATCCCCCCCCCATCTGTATTCCCTTGTGCAGCTCTTCCAGTGACTGGTGGGCTCTAGAGTGTTGGATTCAAGCTCCACAACTCCGATTTGATTCCTAAAGCCTGGTAGGAAAGAGACTAGAAGACTCCAAAAGGAAGGGGGCAAAGTTATGCAATATTCTCTTTCCTTTGCTTTAAACTTGACTTCTGTGAACTTCTTTGTCGGTATCTGTCCTGTTGATTGTGTCTCTAGTACCTACTGTAGTTCCTTGGTAGTCAGCATCCTCTACCTCTGTCCGCAGATCTGTGTAGTGTACCCCCCTATTCAAGCATCTGTCTTTAGCACGTTTTCCCTTTATATAGTCCTTGTACAGAGCTGCTTCATCATGTTAATATTAATAATTAAAACATGGATGTATGACGATGTGATGTTTTGAAAACCATTTCTAAAACCATACTCTCTTCTTCCTAGAAGGAACAGGAGCCCTGGGCCCTTAGCTATTTATTTTATTTTCTCCAGTTCAGGTGAATGACAAAAATAACACATGTATAATAATAAAGAAAGAGCAGTTGCATGGGTAACAAAAATATATGACCAACCAAGATCTGTTGATGAGCTACCATATCTAGTCCCAAGCAATTACTGACAGAGAGAAAATTGGGGGGCGGTAGACTGGGGAAGGGGAGGAAGTTCTGAAGAGTCACTGGGCTGTAAAAATTAATGTGGACAGCCTGGGGGGGGTGGCTTCAGAAAGGAGATCTGCATGGCAGGAACTGAAAAAAAGCAAAGCCAGGAAAAGGGGGCAGTGAGAGTTTCCTGGGGACTGGCATGTGGTGATTGGTGGACCTAGAGCTGCAACTCTGTGGTTCGAATCTGGTGACTTCACTCTGAGAAGATAGTTTGTGTGCTGTGAAACAGCTAGACTAGGGACAAAAGAAATAGTCTAGAGCTGGGGAAGCAGTCTCTAGTTCTTGAAGCCAACAACCTCCTCAGGGCCTCTCCAGAGCCAGAGCTTTCTCAAAGCTGGGGTGGGATGCATTGTTCCCCTGAAAAGGCAGCACCTCCACCCAATTCTTCTTCCTCTAGGAAATGCCTTCCGCCTGCCAGGACACTTGAACCTCCCTCTTGCTCTCCCCTCAATTACCCTTTCTAAATCGTCTGACTCCAGTCTTAGGAGTCTCCTTCAAATTCTTCCACCTTCTTTCCAGGCATGGAATAGCAGGGTCGCCCAGTGGAGTCAACTATTCCTCCAGCACTGGAATCTCTCTCTTCCTTATGCCCCTAACCAGAGAGAGTAACACATTTAAACCAAATCCTATCCTCCCTTTACTCCAAATTCCCAACTCCCTTGTAGAGCCTGGGCGCAGGTAGGAAGGAGACCTAAAGCCTTGGGGAGCTCATATAAAAATCAGAGGGAAGAAGAAACAAAAGCTGGAGGAGGGGCTGGTGGCCACTTCTGGATCTGAATAAAGGGGAAGGGATCTGAAGCCTAGAGAATCCAGGCAAATGACTATTCATTTCTTATGATATATACATAGGAAGGGCCAACAGTGGAAGAATTTCTGGCCTAAAACGGGAGGTAGGGGTGTTAAGGAGACCATGAGTAGTGACGTGTCTTTAATTTATTCCCTTGACATATTCCCAGACACTTCTATTATGAAATAGAGGGCACCTTGTTGGATGGTGTCTATGCCGGCTCTCAGATTCAATAAACTGAGGAAGTTAATTAAGAAAAAACACTACAGCCCTCTTCTCAAACTAAGAAGCAATACTTGGGTCTCTGTCTAGGTGGGCATTGCATCAATGTTACAACTGTTTGTCTAATTTAAGCTCCAAAGTCTAGTTTACTCCAATTTTAAGACAAAGTATCTTGTGCCTGTAACTGGGTCTTAAAAGAACAAGAAAACAGAATTACTTGAATAACCTAGGTAGAAAAATAATTGCTCTACTGCTTGTATGTAAACGTCTATCATCCCAAATGAGATCTGTATTGGATCTGATCATTCACGAAGTTCTGCACGCTGACCTGCATTGCCGAAGCCACTATCTATCTAGCGGACAGGAGATGGGCTCCGGCAGGAGATGGGCCCGGCAGTCCGGGTTCCGAGGATGCTAATGCAGCCGGAAACCCAGCTCCTCGGATCGATGGCTCAAACCCAGAGTTAAGCAGGGACCCGCCGGCCCAGATCCGCAAACAAAGCAAACCCCCGAGACCTTGTCTTCCGGCCAGGCCGAGCCCCCCGCCCTCCCGCGTCGCCCCCGAGAGCCCTCCCTTCGTTGTGTAGGAAAGCAGGAAAGGGTTTGCAGATCCCAGGCCGCTGGAGAAACGCACCCTGGAGCCGCCGAACCTCTGCAAAGTGGGCGCCTGGGGGCGCGGAAGGTGGTGCAGAGCGTGAGGCGAGTCACCCGCCCTCGGGCCACAGCCGCGCACACGCCCCGCCTCGGTCTAAAGCGGACGCCTCTCTGTAGCAGCCGGCGTCCAGACAGTTGCTGATTTTCCGCGCAAAGGTCTATCGCCGGACCCTTTCACGCTAGATCCGGGCCTCTTGAGCGGATGAGCGCTGCTGGCCTACTCTTGAGGTTGCCTCTCCCGAGAAGGCCCGAGACAAAGGCACGTCGCCGCCCTTGGATGACGCGGGCTCCTAGACCTCTCCCTACTCAAGCCTCCTCAACGCTCCGGCCTGGGGACAGGGGACTGGAGAGACGGCTCTGAGACCTCAGTCTAATCTTTCCCCTGATTCACCCTGGGAAGAAACCTAGCGCGTCCAAAGCCCTGGCTGACGCCGGCAGCTCCGCGCCCAACCGCGCCCGCCGCTCTGGCCGCTTCCCAGGACTGCCGGGCCCCCAGGAAGGACGGGATGACCCCTGCTGGCCAGAGCGATGGAGACTTTCTTTCTGGGACCTGGTGCGGCCCAATTTCCAGTCCCTTGAGTTTGCAGGGGACCTTGAAGAACAGCCTGTGTCTGAGGTACTACCTGGTCTGCCGGAACTAAGGTTCTTAACGTTTTCTTAGCCAAGCTTGTCACTGGTGGTTCTCCGAAGGCCTATGTCCCAAGCTGAAGCTTGGCAAGGGAGTCAATAAATTGGGCCTCGAGGAGACCCAATCTTTAGCCAGTGGGAACTAGCCCGTTTCCAGTGTGTGGTTTCCCTGTTCAAGTCAAATCCTTCTTACTGAGAGGAATTGGAGACCAGTCTTCCAATGCCTGTTTCTGCTATCCCCAGTGGAGAACTTCCTTCAAGGACCTGTCTGTGTGGATGGAACCTTGATTGGAAAACTGTCTGTGGGAGCATACAGTCCACTCGGGAGCATGGAAAGATGGTCCATAAAGTGCACACTTAGCTCTGTTGAGGCCGCAGCTGATATATGCAAAGAGCCTAAAATGTACAGATAAGATATTTCGCTATGAAATATACACACAGAGGCACTTTCATCTGCATGGCAAAGTGGTATACTGGAAAAAGATGAAAGATAGCCTCTATGTTTACAGGCAAAAATTTATTCACAAATGTAAACAAGACATGTGCATATATCCTATTTAGGGAATGTACTAGTCTGAGTTCATTCAGTTACATGCTTCTACAGTCCATAACATGAAGCACTATAGCATGAAAATTCATCCGGATATTAATATAGCAGTAAAAACTCAGTAAAAATTGTGTCATGTTCTTACATAAATACAAAGTGTATATGTACCCAGTATATGAAAAAAATCTGTAAATTATATTGGCACATTCTTTGGACTCATTTTTTATTATAAACATTTAAAAATAAATACTAGAATCAGAGTTGAGGGTCTGGGAAGGCAGGAAGCCTCTCTGCCATAGCTGAGTGTAGAGACTAGAGCCAGATTTAAGAGCATCCTTGAAGGCCAGAAATAAGTGCTGGCATTGGTAATGACAATCTCCATAGGCTTTTTCCTTTCTTTCTCTTTCTTTCTTTCTTTCTTTCTTTCTTTCTTTCTTTCTTTCTTTCTTTCTTTCTTTCTTTCTTGTCTAGTATTTCTGTCTTTGAAACAGCCATGTATGTCAACAAGCATTATTCTATAAGTGGTCACTTTTATCTCCTGCCTTGTGTCTCTTGTCTGAAGCTGTGGTCTGTTGAGAACATATTAACTCCTGTTTACAGCAGGATTCCGTATGGAATCCTGCCTATATAGTGTTGTTATAGCTATCTGATTAGGTCACATCTTGTGTCACATCATGCACTCTTCTAGGCTAATGCAAACATGTCATAGCAATACTCTATGCAGCCAGGTAGGAAAAGAGTGGATAGTGATCTGGAGAGGTATGTAAAAGTGCTCATGGACTCTTTTAGGTTAAGGTTTGTCAATTAAAATATATATATATATATATAATCTCGAGCCTAGGCAGCATTATGAAGCAAGACCTGAACCTTGGCTCATTCTGCTCCCAGGCAGGGCAGAGGCTTCAGGCCTTCTCAACTTGGCTTTGCTTTTGATCCTAACAGAAGCCAATCTCTGGGTCTACACAAGCAGCAGAGAAAACCTGCCCCATAACACAAACTTTTGCAGGTCCATTTTCCGGCACTGAACTAGCTTGTGATTTGTGAAAAAACAATCTTATTTGAGTCTTTCAAACCTGGGACTCTAAAACATACCTATAGAAAGATTCTTTAAGAGACAGTACACTCGCACTCAGCAGAGAGATTGTTTATGAGTCCACAGGTTCCGTGTAGACGCGGCCATATTTTACAGTCCAAAGGAACCAATTAATTAGTGCCTCCCAGTCCCCCCGCCGCCGGCGACTGCTCGGCTGAGCGCGCGTGTGTGGTGGAGATAGATGTACGTGGCCAGCTCGCTGGTCATGTTAACAAGCCTCGTCATAAAGATGAGAATGATAAGGAGAGCAAAGAAGCTCCAGAAGCCTCGAGGAGGTCTTCCAGGGCCCAGCCTCCAGAGGCGACTGCTTTGGCGCCCACTCGGGTTTGTCCGGAGTTCTTCCTTCTGGGTTGGTTACACGGTCCCAGATAACTCTTTCTGTCCTCTGGCCTGAAATTTCACTTTTCTTCATTGAGCTCCAAATACAAATTTAAAAGACAAAAAACAAACAAACAAAAAACATGAACCTTTCTTCTTCGTGCGGGTGTGTCTATTTTCCTTCTGCCACTGTTGGGGACGTCCACCGGCTCCTTTCCCCACATTTCTGGGTGGTTCCCTTTGGTCTACGCCTGGCTCTCTTGCCTCCTTCGGCTCTTGCTCTCTCTGCCTGGGTTGGTGAGGGCTTCGGCTGGCTCCAACGAGCTTGTAAAAAATACAAATATACAAGTATGCTCCGGTTATCTTGCATGAGAGCGGAGAATGAACACCCCCCAGATAAGCCAGACTCATGAAAAGAAGGGGGAAAAACCACTTTAGGTGTAATTGCTGGTTTGGGTTGTAGCACTTAATTCTGTTTATTCTCGCCGATGTGCATACTTAACAGAGAGATATTGATATTAAAGGGCAAGGGGGAATTAATTTTACTTTTATAGTCATCTATTAAGAGCAGAAGATGATCTGAGTCTCCTTTAAAGGGACCAAAAAAGAGGGGGGAGGGAGCAAGAAAGGGAGGGGGAGGGAGAAATATGACTGAAAGGGAACAAAGATCTTTGCCTGAAGAAACAATGTAACACTAGACAGAACTATAAAGTCTGGGAATGTAAGAACGCGGGACTCTCTCAGCTCCCCCTCCCTGTGTGGAATCCCGTCCCCTCTACTTCCGGCTGAAACCCCTACCCTGACTACACAGTGGTATTCAAGGAAGAATTCATGCAATTATCCGGATAATTGTAGGGAGAGAGAGAAAGTATTTCCTTTTTATTGTCTGACGCTCTCTGGTGTCTGTGTAAAGGAGAGGGAGGAGGGGGCAGGTGGTGTGTGGGGTACAGGGGGGGAAAGGAGAAGGTAGAATCTCTCAGTATACCCTAAGTCCTGCAAAATAATTGCCCTTAAATCAAGGAGGTCCCAGGCAAGAGCTTACAGATTTGAAAGTCGGTGGAGAAATGATGAGATCTGGTTGAAGTTCTCTGATCCAGTTTCATTTTCATTTTGGATATTAGCTTGGATTCACTTTGTCTGCATAGGTCTGTCTTCTTTAATACTGTAATCATCACAAGTAAGTGGATAATAGGTAATTATAGGGCGTCAATAATATTATTTTATAACCACGTAAGATATGATTAGAGTTAATGTTGAAGGCTTTGTGGGAAGCTGGAGGCAAGGTAGAGAGGCCCTAGAAATCTTTCTCTTTCCTATTTGTTATATGTGTGGGAATCTCCAGAAATCCCTAGGACTGTAAATTCCTCCCCTGGATGTTTTAAGGGAAATCTCTAGGATTTTAGGGGATATAAAGTCCAAAGACAAGATGGTGAAACAATAATTTGATACTCAGCCCCCTCTTAGCCTAGGGGGCAGTGGGTGTCGCTCTCACCTCAGTAGGTGGCTTAGTTCTCAGCACAAGGCCACTAGGGTTATGGAGACTTGGAGGGTGAGGTCCGTTAGAGCAAGACAGGAAGGAGCTTATCAAAATCAAGTTCATTGTCAACCCCAAATGGGAACTAGGCCCAGAGTGAAGCCTTCTTTCATCCTCAATTTGTCTTTCCTGGAGTAGACTCCTCAACAACACCCGAGTTGAGGTAAATAGCCTGCTGGAGCTAGGGAGATCAGTTAAAGGCAGGAATCGGGGAAATATATTAATTTTCTTATTGTTGGGAAGAGTTGAGCAATCTGAAGACTACAGGAGAAAGGACGAGATCACCACAGAAACAGAGAGTGAGGCAATAGAGTGTTGAGAGAAACTGTGAGACCACGAGCAAGGTAGGGATGAACAAAGAAGAACCAGAAAATAAAACATAAGGAGATAAATAAAAGGAAAGGGCAGAAAAGGAAAAGACTGAAGGAGAAAAGAGGTGCCAGGGAGACGGAGGCGAGCGCGAGCGAGCGAGCAGCGAGCGAGCGAGCGAGCGAGCAAGGGTCCATAGCTGAGGCGGCGAGGAGGGTCATAGCTGCTCCACAACAGTCTGGGTGGGCGGGAGCATCGTGGCAAAGTGAAGGTCAAGTTAGCAGGGTACCTTACAAGGAAGGCGTCGGTCCTCCGTTTCAGCTTTTCTCTCTAGAAGGACTTAGCCTTGGCATTTCTGGTGTTGTAAATGCAGGACTTAAAAAAAAGCCCCCCTTCCTTTATTGGGGGTGAATTCTGCAGCCCCGGGAAGCTGTGGACAGGGAAGTCAGCGAATGAATACTCCAGGAAACTTTTCTCTTCTTTTCTGCCTCTGGCTCTGCTCTCTGCCTGCTGGGGCTGCCCCCACCTCTTTCTGCCTTCTGTATCTTTCACCATTGTCTCTAAGCCTGGGCACGATCTCTTTACTCCCCATCGCCCCTGCGGACTTGTAAATCCCTTCCACTCTACAGCAGCGAGGTAAAGAAGGACTTTAAGAATTGGAGAGAAAATTAAGCATCATAAAGAAAAAACTTCATTTACAGCTTAAATGTCTATCTGAATATTACAGTTTTGAGCTGAAAACAAAGCGAAATATTTGGTAAGTAGGAATGAGGTCACAGGGATGGGGAGGGCTGGTGTAGTGGTAAGCTTGCATTTATTTATTTATCAGATCCTGAGGTGGAAGGAAAGGGAGAGAAGGAGGGAAATGAGAAAGGAGCGTTTTAACCCGGCAATTACCAAAGAAGTGTGCAGCTGGTGAGATTGGAAGCAAAGTTCCAGCTGCAAGAACCTGGTACTCACCTCGTTCCAGCTGGCCGGCTGGTGTGGAGAAGCTAGTTTATTCTGTCTTTCTTGGTTTCAAAGAGCTAGGAAGTAGGAATGAAGGAAGGCCAGGCGCAGGAGAGTAAGGCGGAGCCTGAGACAGGCTTTGAGATACTGAGTAGCCCAGTCAGCAATCATGATCGGCAGGCAATTGGTGATGGGAACAGCTGGGAGGAAGGAGCCTAAACCTGGATCCTTGATTCTTTCCTTCCTTCTAGAGGTATCTATGGAGAACTCACCTCCTTTTCCCTGAATCTCATTACTTGTTTTTGGCTCCTCTGTGCTCATGGAGCAATCTTAAAGCCTAATTATTTCTTTCAAAATTGGAATTCTATAGAAAGGGCGAGAGGAGGTGTCTGGATGCTTCAAGAGTGATGATGGCTGAACCCAGGGCTCTCACGCCTCCGCCGTCATCATTTGTGGTCACCTCTACTTTGCCAACTGGAAAACTGACCTCTAGAACCAGCTACACTCCACTCCACCTACCTGGTTGGGAATGTCTCTAGTCTGTCTATAAGATACCTGAGGTGGGTCTGAGGCCTGGGTGGCAGCAGCCAGGAGCTGCAGACAGGATCAGTTGATAGAACAATCAGGCTCCTTACCTTAATATCTTCCTACCCAGTATCTTATATGAAAAACAAAAGGGCTTGATCTCATTGTTTCTGGTGGTGGTAGGGATCCTGATTTTTCCACATAATGTCTGTCCCTGGGACCCGAAGAGATAAATGTTTCACCCACAGGCAACCACTGTGTCTCAGAGTGCCTGGATTCTTTGGATATGGGCTGAGGGCGGCCAAGATGGGGACATCTGCTGTCAGGAATCCTCACAGAGGGGGTGGCAGGCCTTCTTTGCATGGCCTAGAATTCTGCTCACAGTATTCCAAATGGTTGAAATGGACTGAGAAGGTCC
>NC_051080.1:0-51557 GCF_004664715.2 Peromyscus leucopus | reverse complement strand
TAACCCTTTAACTCTTTACCCTAAACCTTAACACTAAATCGAATACACTGGGTTAGGGTTAGGGTTAGAAAAATCAGGCATAGGTTTTATGGTAGGGTTAGGGTTAGAAGGTTAAGGTTCAAGGTTAGGTTTTGAGTAGGATTAGAGGTTAGTGTTAGAGGCATAGAGATTCAGGGTTAGCGGGTTACAGGGTTCGGTTTAAAAGAGTTAGGGTCATAGTCATAATCAGGGTTGGAAGAGTTAGGGTTAGCATCAGGTGGAGTTTCAGAGTCAGCGTAATGGTCAGGGGTTTGTGTAGCATGAATCCTCAAGGGTCTTAGTAATAATTATCAAACATGATGACAATACTAGGGTGAATTGAACTAACCCTAAGCCTAACTCTAACCCTGATGAACGCTAACCCTAACCCCTAACCCGAACCCGAACCCAAACCCTAACCCGAACCCGAACCCTCACCCGAACCTAACCCGAAACTGAACTCTAATACAGAACCCTTACCACAAACCTAAACCCTAACCTTAAACCCAAAAGACCCTAACCATAACTCCTAACCCTAAGATCATGACCCTGACCCTAACCCCTAACCCTTTAACCCTTTACCCTAAACCTTAACACTAACTCCAATACACAGGGCTAGGTTTAGGGTAAGAAAAATCAGGTGTAGGGCTAAGGGTTAGGGTTAGGTTTAGAGGGTTAGGGTTCAAGTTTAGGTTTTGAGTAGGGTTAGAGGGTTAGGGTCAGTGGTTTAGAGGGTCAGGGTTAGAAGAGTTAGGGTTAGCGTCAGGTGGAGTTTCAGGGTCAGAGTCATGGTCAGGGGTTGGTGTAGCATGAATCCTTAAGGGTCTTAGTAATAAAAATCAAACAAGATGGCAAGTATTAGGGTGAGTTGAACTAACCCTAACCCTAACCCTGAGGAACGCTAACCCTAACCCTAACCCATGCCCAAACCCTAACCCTCACTCTAACCCTGTATCCTTCCTGTTCTCATTTCTCCTCTCTGTTAGTCCAGCCTATACTTCATGCCTGGCCACTGGCCAATCGGTGTTTTATTTATTGACCAAATAGAATAACAGATTTGACGTACAAACTATCCCAGGGCACTAACCCTAACCCTAACCCTATCCCCTAACCCTGAACTAAACCCTAACCCTAACCCTAACCTTAACCCTCTAACCTTTACCCTAACCCTAACCTCTAACCCATCAGGCGGGCAATCATCTAACCATGATCCTGACCAGGCCCCTGACCCTGAGGAGAGAGGAGAGAGGAGAGAGGAGATGAGATAGAGGAGAGAGGAGAGAGGAGAGAGGAGAGAGGAGAGAGGAGAGAGGAGAGAGGAGAGAGGAGAGAGGAGAGAGGAGAGAGGAGAGAGGAGGATAGAGGTCCTGACACCCCTCCTCTGGGCCCCCTGGAACCTCCCTTCCACTGGTCCCCTGACCTTGGCTGGCTACAGGGTTTGGTATAGGGCGGGGTGTGGATGGGGCCAGCATTCCCCACAAGCTGCAGAAGTGTTGGAGCTACACCCTGCTGGTTCTTCACCTTCTGTGGCTCACCAAGACTTTTGAGCACCGATTTCTCCACTTCATGGATGACCCTGGCTTCCTGATGGTTCTTCTGCTTCCCTTTCTTTCTTTCTTTCTTTCTTTCTTTCTTTCTTTCTTTCTTTCTTTCTTTCTTTCTTTCTTTCTTTCTTTCTTTCTTTCTTTCTTTCTTTCCTTCCTTCCTTCCTTCCTTCCTTCCTTCCTTTTCTTCTTCTTCTTCTTCTTCTTCTTCTTCTTCTTCTTCTTCTTCTTCTTCTTCTTCTTCTTCTTCCTCCTCCTCCTCCTCCTCCTCCTCCTCCTCCTCCTCCTCCTCCTCCTCTTCTTCTTCTTCTTTTCTTCTTATTCTTTTTGGTTTTTCAAGACAGGGTTTCTCTGTGTAGCCCTGGCTATCCTAGAACTCACTCTGTAGACCAGGCTGGCCCTGAACTCACAGAGATCCTCCTGCCTCGGCTTTCTGAGTGCTGGGATTAAAGGTGTGTGCTACCACCATCACCTGGTCTTCCATTTCTTTTGAGTCCTTCTCTAGATTTGAAAATGGACTCACCTGGGGACACTGTGACCCTAGGGGCTGTATTGGTATGGCCCTGTCCACTGGGCTTCTCTGATACATGTTTCCCCTCTGATTCGTGGGTGGCCCATCTGCCTCCTCCAGAAACAGGGTGGCCAACAGGTGGTGATGTGGGGCCAAATCAGCATGGGACACAATAGCTCAGAGGAAGGTGTGAGGCAATAGAGAGGCATAGGAACCGGGAACTAGAGGGTGCAGGGTCCATCTAAACACATTCTGCTTGGGTGTGTACTAGTAAATACAGCTATAGCACCAAACACAGGCACACAAGTACGTTCACACATCATATCTACTAGTAAAATGTATGTATACACATATGCACACCTACATTCCTATTGGTGTATCTTTCATACACACATACCTTCATATGTAGGGGCACAAAAATTAGTATATATATACTAATTTTTGTATATTTCTTATATATTATGTATATTTTATATCAATTTGTAATATATATATTATATTGTATGCCTGTATGTTCAAAACTGTGCTGGCTAGTTATATGTTAACTTGACACAAGCTAGAGTCATCACAGGAGGTAGCCTCAGTTGAGGAAATGCCTCCATAAGATTGGGCTGTGCGGTATTCTCTTAATTAGTAATTGATGGGGAGGGCCCAGCCCACTGTGGGTTGTGGCATCCCTGGACTGGTGGTCCTGGGTTCTGTAAGAAAGCAGGCTGAGCAAGCCATGGGGAGCAAGCCAGTAAGCAGCACCCCTCCATGGCCTCTGCATCAGCTCCTGCCTCCAGGTTCTTACCCTGTTTGAGTTCCTGTCCTGACTTCCTTCAGTGATGAACAGTGGTATAAGCCAAATAAACCCTTTTCTCCCCAACTTGCTTTCTGATCATGGTGTTTCATCGCATCAGTAGAAACCCTAAAATAATAACATATGTACATACAGACATAGATGCTGAGGCACATACACTGGTGTGTATGTGTGTATGCACGTGCACACACATGGATTTGCACATACGCATATCTGTATGCATCAGAATGAAGGGCTGCTGCTGGGTTTGGACCTCTGGAGGCCAAGGAAGGCAGTGGCTTCTGTCACTAAAGAGAACTCTCGATCTCCTCTGTCACAAAGATTTGCAATAAAACATGCCCTTAACTATCCACCTACCACAATTAAAAAAAAGATTTACTTATTCATATTGGTGTTTTGTCTGTGCGTATGTCCATGTGAGGGTATCGGGTCCCCTGGAAATGGAGTTACAGATAGTTGTGAGCTGCCATGTGGGTGCTGGAATTGAACCAGAGTCCTCTGGAAGGGCGGCCAGTGCTCTTAACCGCTGAGCTATCTCACCAGCCCATCACATTCTTCTCCTTTTTTTGTTTTTGTTTTTGCTTTTTCGAGACAGGGTTTCTCTGCATAGTTTTGGTGCCTGTCCTCTATCTCGATCGGTAGACCAGGCTGGCCTCGAACTCACAGAGATCTGCCTGGCTCTGCCTCCCGAGTGCTGGGATTAAAGGTATGCACCACCACTGCCTGGCCTTCTTTTTTTTTTTTAAAGACTTATTTATTTATTATATACAGTGCTCTGCCTGCATGTATCCCTGCAGGCCAGAAGAAGGTACCAGATCTCACTACAGATGGTTGTGAGCCACCCACCGTGTGGTTGCTGGGAATTGAACTCAGGACCTCTATAAGGACAGCCAGTGCTCTTAACTTCTGAGCCATCCCTCCGGCCCATCACCAATATAGATAGCTATGGTTTTCCCTAAGAGAAATCTAACCCATCTCTGAATATGAAATCAGGGTGGGTGTTTGGGGGTGGGATTTGAAAGGCAGAGGGAGACTGCTCCCACACACCACAAAAGCTGGGGGAGTTAGGGGTAGTGCTTGGAGTGTGTGTCTTGGCTGGGCATCCCTGTGAGGAACAGCAGACCAGGAGCCTGATGTTGAGGGCGCAGCTACGGCAGTTAGGAGCAGGGGAGGCTAGAGGGGACCGGCAAGACCGGGGCCACCTTTCTCTGTGGCGATGCTCAGTGGCGCTGACAGATCCTGTGATGACTGTTGTGGGGACCAGGACTGAGCCAGGTGACCTGGGAAAGCACCTGCTGGGCTGGGGAGGATGAAGGACCCTGGTATCTTTGAGAAGGTGATCTCATCTGAGAATCAAGAGAAGCAGCACCCACAGTACAGTCGATGGATGCGAGGGAGACTGAGTTCAAGCTATCGGTTACTATTCTCATTGCCTGGCACAGTAACTTTAAGGAGAAATGATTTACCTCGGCTTAAGGTTTCAGAAAGTTCAGTCCATCGTGGCTGGGGCAGCATGGCGGAGCCATTCAGCTTACACTACGGCAGGAAGCAGGGGGTGATGATACACCCCTCAAGGAATCACCTTCCAGTGACTTACCTACTCCAGCTGGACCCTGTCTCCTAATGTTTCTACAGCCTCCCCACCTGGACCAAGTGTCGAACCGTAACCCATTTATAAAGCAGCCGTGCTTTTTGAGGCCCCAGCAGGCCTTTCTTCCCAGATCTTACAATAGTGTCTGTCTGTGAGGATCTCGGTCCCCGTGTGCTGAATACTTAGGTCCCTGGAGCCTGTTTCAGAAGATCAGCTTGTCCTTTGACCGGCTCGTAAAACCATAGTAAAGGAGAAATGGCCGTGCGGCTTCTTGCTGCTGGCTTTTGGGGGAAAGTAGGCTGGTGGCCCAGCTGAGAAACAATGACTACCGATGAGCTCTGTGACCTCCCTGGGAACACATAGGCATGCCCAACCTGAGGGCCAGTTTGGGGCCTGAAAGGTGACGGTTGTGACACAAGCCACGGCCTGTGGCAGCCTCTGGGCCAAACTCCTCACACATCCTATAAGCTGCTTGCTTTCTCCTTTATAGGACTCTGACTCACGACCGATGGAACGGAGTGTCTCAATCCTGCTAAAAAGCTCATGCCCTGGTGACATCCGGACATTTCTCAACCACTGTAGGGTGAGGCTTCTTAGGTGGCGGTGGAGGCTTGCTCCTTCAGGTGTCAGTACCGACAGTGAGCTCACCTGAGGCAGGTGCCCGTGGGGTGTCTGGGTCTCCTCTCCCTCTCCTCTCACAGCAAAGAAAATCCTGGTACTTAAAGAAGCCACCCCAAGCCCTGCTTCATGGAAGGACAGCTCTCAGCTAAAGACTGTGATGAAGTCATTGTCTTTCTGTGGGCTTTGATTCTCTGGGTGACACATCAGTCTCTCCAAGCTTCATTTCCCAACTCTGTCAGGTGGTACTAACAAGGCTTGCCCTTTGTCCAAGGGAAACTTTTGGGAGGGGGTACCCCGTGGATTGACAGTCTAAGCAAACAAGGGCTCTGCGCCTGGTGTAGCATTACCAAGTACACAGTGTGCAGTGTGAAGAGAGCTCCATGAGGGCCTGGGGTGGGGCCAGAATAGAACTGTTCCTAGGTGCCTGCTGAACCACCCCTTAGATGCCTGGCAGTTAACATCAGAAGCAGTGAGTGGGTGGGGCCAAATTCTTGCCTGCCAGCCCCACTAAGGTCCCTTCCCTACATGAGTCTGAGGGTTCTCAGTTCTGCTTGACTGCTCATTTTGAAAATACAGATTTGCTCCAACACAACTGGTCGATTAGGGAAACATTTGAGCATGGTGTGAATTTAAAAATCCACATGTGCCGGGCAGGATGATGTCCTCAGAAAGGCCAGGTGAATGCTGAGCACAGAATACAGCTGGTCTGAGCCTAGGCAGACACAGGCAGACTCTACACCCTGCACTGCCCAGCAACCTGCTTTCCAGCTTGTGTTGGGAGTCACACCCAGCCCACATCATCTCTACAAATTTTCCCTCTTGCAGAATTGCTTTGCTTCTCAACGCTCCACAACAAAGATGTCTGCCACTGTTTGTAGCCATTTCCTTAGCAAACCTCAGGTCTTTGAAGAGGCAAAGTACACATTTGTCTTTTTATTGTATGTGTGAGTGCAATGTGTGGCAGGTGCCTTCGGAGCCTAGCAGGGGCATTGAATTCCTTGGCTTGGGAGCTACAGATGGCTGTGAGTCACATGTATGTGGATGCTGGAAACTAAATGTGAGTCCTCTGCAAGAACACGAAGTACTTCTAACTGTTAAAGCCATCTCTCCAGCTCTAAAGTGACAACCAGTGCATTGGTCAGGAAGTAAAAATGAATTTCTTAACCACTTAACATGAAAACTCTCTCTCTCTCTCTCTCTCTCTCTCTCTCTCTCTCTCTGTGTGTGTGTGTGTGTGTGTTCATGGGCAAGTGTGCAGGGTCTTGTACCAGAGCACCCATGTGGAAGTCAGAGGACAACTGGACAACTTTTGGTAATCAGTTCCCTCCTTCTATCATTAAGGAATCCACCTCAGGTCAATATACGTAAGAACACATTCTGGATAGATTGATGTCAATGTTCTCTGCTCAGGTCAGCATTCTCTATGGCTGTCAGTAGCGTCTTCTTCATGTACAGCTTTACATATTTCCTAAGACCGTGGCCTTGCCATCTGTCTGGCTCTTTACTGGCTAGTCAAGTTGTTAGTGTGCCTGACCGTGCTTCGCTGCCAAACCCACATCCAACCATTAAAACTCTTCTTTTTCTCCACTGTGCTAGCCTTTTATTCTTGTTTTGCATTGAGTTGAGAATTCACATCACATTGATGATGAACATTTCCTTTTTGGACCTGTTTTATTTGAACTCTGTGTTAGGTAGCTTTTCATTGCCGTGACAAAACACCAGAACAAGTCAACCTATAGGAGAAAAGGTAGCTTTGGCCCAGAGCTTCAAAAATCTTAAGCCTGTGGTTGCTGGGCCCAGTGCTGTAGGCCTGAGGTAAGGCTAAAACTTCATAGTGGAGGAGGGGCATGGTGGGACAAAACTGTTCACCTCTAGAAAGCTCAGACAGACAGACAGACAGATAGACAGAGCAAGGACTCAAGGGAAAGTATGGTACCCCGAGACATGCCTCCAATGGCTTTCAAATAGGTTGTGATGGCTAATATTGTCAACTTGACAGGTTCTAGACCACAGAAGAGACATGCCTTTGGTCATGTGGGTGAGAAATTAAGTTAACTGTGAGAAGGTCCACCCTGAATGAGGGTAGTGCCACCAGGGGCTGGATCCCATACTGCCCCAAAAGGAGGAAGCAGGTTGAATACCAGCATTCATCTCCCTGTTTCCTGACCGTCAATTCCACGGGACCAGCTGCTTCATGCTTCTGGTGCAACATACCCCACCATGAGGAACTGTTCCTTCCAACTGTGAGTCAAAATAGATACTTTGAGCCTTGTTTCTGTCAGGTATTTTCATCACAGCAGTGTAAATGGCAACTGATACATAGGGCCTGTTGCTTAAACTTACATCACTTCCCAATAGCCCATCAAAGTACAAACTCATCAATGGATTAACTCAGTGAGAAGGCCAGTACTCACATGATCCCCACACTTTCTGAAGTTTACCTCTGAACATTGTTGCCCTGGGAATCCATCCTTCAACACAAAAGCCTTTGGGGGGAGCCTGCCACATCTAAACTATAACAGATTCTTGTGCCCAGTGTTTTATTTCCTTTTCTAGAACTCTCTTCCTCTCTTCCCTTCTCCATCTTGCCCTATACCCTAAGACACTGGCCCTCAATAGTTCAGCCATTGGGGAAATAGTGGAAGGCAGAAATGTTGCTGCTCATCTGCCCTCTTATGGCTGCAGAAGGTGAGCTCTTAAGGCCACTTCATCATTAGGCCCCCCTAAGCTCTATTATCACTCTCTTCTCTTCAGCCCAGAGTGGGAAGGGCTTCCTGCTTCTTGTGGTCCTGAGTGGAGGGCAGGACTTCTCTGTTAATGATTGGCTTTCCTTAACCCAGCCCCAATTTTTGTGATAGTCCTCAGTCCCCTCCTTGAAGGGCTCAGACCTTGTATAACACAGACATCCCCAGTTAAGACATCCTCATTCTGCTTTCTCCCAGTTTCCTTATGCTGTTTTTTTTATTCTCCTGTTTGTCTCTCTTTCTTCACACTGGGGATCAAACTTAATGTCTTCTGCATGTAACTGCTCCACTACTGAGCTCCACCACAGCATGTCCTTTTGGTTTCTTGTTTGTAATTTTTTGTTTTTGTAGACATGCTATTATTCTCCTCTTGAAGCCTTTTCTTTCTTTCTGAATTATCTTTATTTTCCCTACTTTTTCTTTCATAATTTTGAAGGTGATGGCCTATGGTTCTCGGCCAACCATTCCTCTTTACCCGTGGACATTAAAACATCTGGACACTGGCTGGGAAGTATTATTTTTAGGCCACTTACTGGCATTATGTTTTTATTAGTGCATATGACATATAAAGAGTGGTTGGTTTCATTGTGACATCTTTATACATGTATATAAAATACTTTGATCATATTCATCCCTAAACCCTTTCCATCCCTCTCCTCCTGTCCATATTTTTCTTTCCATTTCCCATCAAATATTGCCATTACTGTATTGAAAAATGATTGATATCTTATAGAAGTGCTTAATGAAATATTTAGGATAAAAATATGACTGGGGTTTATGCCACAATAACACAGGAGACAGGGAACAGGAAAGATGATTGACAGCAGTTCTCACAATGGAGTGGACAGTGAAAAGACTGTGTGCCAATGTGCTATGGTACTCCTTATTTGTATCTCTACCTACAACCCCCTGTAGAATTGTCCCAGTTCTGACTGGGTTAGGACTCAGGCTTCCAAGCAGCACTGGGGTACACTGTGGGTGGCCCCAGTGAGCTCCCAGGCTGGTGCCATGATAACTTTAAAATTTGTGGGAAATGAAACAACATCTGTCAGTCACAGACACCCATAGGCAGTCACCTGGGTTTTTAGAAGACCAGAGGCCTGCTTTTGTGTATGTTTGATGTCTCATTAACACCAAATTACCTTTCTTATGTATAAAAATCTGACAGCCGCCGGGCGGTGGTGGCGCACGCCTTTAATCCCAGCACTCGGGAGGCAGAGGCAGGCGGATCTCTGTGAGTTCGAGGCCAGCCTGGGCTACCAAGTGAGTTCCAGGAAAAAGGCGCAAAGCTACACAGAGAAACCCTGTCTCGAAAAACCAAAAAAAAAAAAAAAATATGACAGCCTCTGTTTTCTCTGTAGTCCCCAGATCCAGAAAAAATAAAGAGGGTGGGAAGAGAGCACAGCTGGTTATTAGTGTGAGGTCATCTTTGGAAGAGACCCTTCTCTCCTACCCAAAGCTCTGTGCTGGGATAGGAAATAGGGGTCTCAGACAAACAACACCCCAGCCAAAGAACACCTCAACCTCAAGATGTTTCCATTCTGGTGTCATGACTCAATGGGGGTATGTCTCAGGGCAGTTGATGCTGGGCCAGAAAGACTGGGCTTCTCAGCAAAGAAGGCAGCTGCAGTGTGAGCCAGAAGAGGACAGATCTGCAAAACAGAAAGCAATGCAGGGTGCTAGGTCAGCTTTCCCAGGGGATGGGGGGCAGGTGCTGGAGGGGGCGGGTGCTGGAGGCTGGCATCAGGGCAGGCTTGGAGCCTAGCCAAGAGAAGCCACTTCTTGTCAGAACTAGAGAGCAGAGTTTCTCTGCAACACATGTGTGCTAGACCTCTGTGGATAGGGGATGAGACCCAGGGCTGTCCTTAGAGGGGTGTGACCCTCTGCAGCCACCCAGGGAGCCAT
Organism: Peromyscus leucopus; assembly: GCF_004664715.2. Taxonomy (NCBI): domain Eukaryota; kingdom Metazoa; phylum Chordata; class Mammalia; order Rodentia; family Cricetidae; genus Peromyscus; species Peromyscus leucopus. The sequence goes on along the minus strand of NC_051080.1, from coordinate 41,821 downwards.
ACTTAGAAAGGCCAGAGCTCACTTAGAACTTGTCTGTCACTATCTTTTGTGTATGTGGTACATGTGTGATGTGTGTGCTCATATATGTGTGTGGAAGCTAGAAGTTGGTGTCGGTTGTCTTTCTTAATTACCCTCTGCATTCTATATTGAGACAAAGTCTCTCACTAGACTTCACCATTTAGGTTAGACTGTGTGGCCAGTGAGCCCCCAGAATCCACCTGTCCCCCCACCCCTCCGGCACTGGGGCTGCAGGTGTAAGCCTCTGGCTTGGATTTTATGTGGGTGCTGGAGACCTGAGCTCAGGTCCTCATGTTTGAGTAGCCATCCCTCAGCCCCCATAGTCTTTATCTTCATGTTCTTGATGCCCTCAGCATGTGTTTTCTTTATTGTCTCAAATTCATTTTTTCAGATCTTGGAATGTTTCTTTCATCTGTTTAACTACTTTTTCTTGGATTTCTTTGATTTCTTCCCATTTTTGTTTGGTTTTTCTTCCATTTCTTTAAGGGAGTTTTTTTTTTCTTTTACTTTATTTTACAATACCATTCAGTTCTACATATCAGTCATGGGTTCCCCTGTTCTCCCCCCTCCCACCCTCTCTCCTTATCCCCAGCCCACCCCCCATTCCCACCTCCTCCAAGGCAAAGCCTCCCCCAAGGACTGCGATCAACCTGGTAGACTCAGTCCAGGCAGTTCCAGTCCCCTCCTCCCAGACTGAGCCAAGTTTCATAAGCTCCAGGTTTCAAACAGCCAACTCATGCAATGAACACAGGACTCAGTCCCACTGCCTAGTTGCCTCCCAAACAGATCAAGCCAATCAACTGTCTCACCTATTCAGAGAGCCTGATCCAGCTGGGGGGCCCTCAGCCTTTGGTTCATAGTTGATGTGTTTCCATTCGTTTGGCTATTCTTTTTCAATAATTGAGTAAAACCGAAATTTATTATAAGCCACAGTCATCCTAGGGACCTCCATGCTATATATAGAACCTCCATGGTTCTATGGGTTACAAATCAGAAAATTTAAGTAAAGTGGTTCAAAGTCCTTATAATTCAGTTAAAAAATCAGAATTGTATGCTATTCTGTGGGTATTAATGGATTTTTCAGAACCCTCAACATAGTAACTGACTCTCAGTATGCTGAAAGAGTAGTATTACATATTGAGACTGCAGAATTTATCCCTGATGCTTCAGAATTAACTTCACTATTTATTCAATTACAAGATACAATCAGGAAAAGGAATCATCCTTTATATATAACTCACATTTGATCCCATACAGATCTGCCAGGCCCTCTAGTACAAGGCAATGATGAGATTGATAAATTATTGATAGTAAATGTGCTGGAGGCCTCAGAATTTCATAAAAACATCATGCCAATAGTAAAGGCTTAAAAAGGATTTTTCCATAACCTGGCAACAAGCCAAAGAAATAGTAAAGAAATGTCCTACTTGTTCCTTCTACAATCAAAGGCCATTACCAGCAGGATGTAACCCAAAGGGTACTCAGAGGAATGAAATCTGGCAGATGGACGTATTTCACTTTGTAGAATTTGGAAAATTGAAATATGTATACCATACCATTGACACTTATTCAGGATTTCAATGGGCAGCTGCTTTGCATTCTGAAAAAGCAGATTCTGTAATGATGCATTTGCTAGAAGTTATGGCCATCATGGGTATACCTGCACAAATCAAAACTACAATGCTCCATCACATGTCTCTGTTAAAATGAAACAGTTTTTTGATTATTATAATATAAAGCATATTACAGGCATACCACACAATCCTACAGGTCAAGCAGTTATAGAAAGATCAAATAGAACTCTAAAGGATATGCTAAATAAACAGAAAGGGGTAATAACCCCCCCCCAGAAATAGACTACATAATGCTCTATTAACTTTAAATTTTCTCAATGCCAATGAGAATGGAACAACAGCTGCAGAGAGACATTGGATAATAGAAAAAAACTACATAATTAAATCAGCATATATACTTTAAGGATGTGCTGACCTCAGAATGGAAACCAGAGTATGTGTTATATTGGGGACGATGTTTTGCTTTTCTTTCTACAGGAGAAGATAAGCTGTGGGTACCATCACAATTGATAAAGGTTTGATTTGAACAAGAGAGACTTCTTAATTAGAGGAGGTGATAGTTCATCAACCAGCATGAACATTCAATTTAAATTAACTTATACCAATAACACATGCCTTTTCATTTAATCAGATAATAACCTGCCAAAAAGGAACATCCCCAAAATTAGTCTTGGTGAAAGGTTTTTGTTTTTGTCTTTTAGGAGAATGAAGGTTAAGGAATCTGAAGAACACTGGACAAATGAGACACCTGAAGAAAGGAACAAATCATCTATCCCAGGAAACAGAGTGAAATGGCGTATGGGTATATAATCTAAAAATTTTTATGCATTCCTAAATGTTTGTTTCTGCTCTTCTCTAAAGATCTAACACTATTGGTCTTCTAATAGTCCCAGTTCAATTAAAATTTAAAGCTGACTTTGGAGTGGCTCTCTCCTTCTTTAAACTCAAGCATGTTGTTAAAAGGAAAATGCAAACTTCCTGTATCATGCCAGAAGAAAAGAGCCATCTTCTGCTATGGGACAGGAGCAAAGCCAAATTAATTAAGGGACTATTCTATTTCTAATCTCAACTCTTTGATTCTGTTCTGATTCTTTAAACTTTTCTTAAAGTATGAATTTCATATCAAAATTTACAAGGTTAATATCTATAGATATATATACATTTTAAACTTTGTTAAGATATGAATGGTCATATAGAGTACTAACTAATTCTAGAAAGAAAAAAGGCTTCAATTAGCTGCAAATACATGTCTTTGTGTTCGAGTCTCTTATCAGTTTTCTGCAGGAAATCAGGGCCAGGCCTAACATCAACTGAAGTCTCCAGAAAGAAGATGAGGCCCCACAACAACAACAATCCCACGTGGGCAATAATAATATCATTAAGCTGACAAACACCATCTCCAGATCAGCTTTGAACTACAAAGTGCTCAGAGCAATTTTGAGAGGACTAGTTGAGATGATCCAGTCTCAAAGACTACTTGAATAAGGACTTGAGATAAACCCTGAACTTTGACAATATACACAGACTGGATAACGAAGGATATAGTTACCTTTCCTAGAACTTGACAATTAACCTAAAATTTTTCTTTCAGGATAAAGATAACTTCGCCCATACCCAGCAGGAAGCAATTTTAAGAATACAACGCCCACATTCCCAAAGAGGTGGTGTGGGGCGGGTGGTTTTTGGTCTTTTTAATGGGTTTTGGGTCTGGGATAATTTTCATTGTTTAGGGGGGTTGGTTACAAGTTGTTGTCAAGGGTTAGTAAAAAGGCTAAGCAAAGAAGATTAGATTTAAGGTTCTTGTTTAATAAAAAGAAAGAGAAAAGAAAGAAAAAGACAATTACTAGTTTTAAATACTTTACATTTGATTGGATTGTTTTATATTGTATACAAATTATATATATTGAAATTGATATTGTTAGAAAATGTTATATGTATATTTCTAATTGTATTTATACCGTTCATTTAACAATGTAATGCATTTTTCTGATCCTTGAATGTTATTATTACCAACTATTAGGATATAAAGAAATGGAAGTTAGTAGTTAGACATTACAATAGAACTTGCACTCATATTAGATATGTTTTAAAAATTGAGCAGATATATTTTAGATAGACAGGTCATCTTCAAACCCTTCAGAGTTCTACAGAATATGGCATTTAAAATTTTTTAATAACAGAAAATTTTTCTTTTTTGTTATGACTATGAGACATGTCGGCTCCTGGTAGTACCAATCTACTTCAGAGAAAATATGGGGATTGAAGAAACTGCATATGGAGTTAACTTTCATTGTGGCAAAACTTAGCCACTGGACAACAAAGTATCCTCGAATCAACTGCTGACAAACAGGACAGACAGGACATGAAACAAAGGACTACTGATTCTTGCCAAAACAAGTGTGGTTATGGTTTTATCAAAAAGCATCTTCTGAGGCCAGGATAATATGGCACCATCCCTGAAGTGGCCTTCGTAATCCAGAAAAGGTACAGTGCCCTTTTCTTCGAAGGCAGCTTAACAGGCAGTGGGCCGATGGCTTCTGATATGCAATGGAACAGCAGCTGAAACAGTTATCCTTGAAGAGTAATTAAGCTCACGCCTCTCAATAGTAGACTGGCATTTAATAGAGAGATGTGGAAAAGAACGAGATGCTAAGATGAAGCCACATATATACACAGCCAAGAAGAATGGACAGCTGAATTAAAAAACCATCAACAATTTCCAGAATTTAAAATCCTGAATCATGACATGACACTAGTGGAATTCAGGTGTTTCTGGTACATGGACTGCTCTCACTCAATGTAAGTTTGAACTGTTGACCTTGTGTACATTCTACTTCACAAATGAGTCTGTCAGATACGCTAAGCATATAGGCTGAAGATGATGCCCCAACACTGCGGAGAAACCTCAGGTGACTGTCCAAGCAGCTGGCTGCTGTGTCAACTCACAAATATTTTGGAAGTTGCTTGCATGCACTTCCTGTTTTTATTTTTGTTAGCTAATATTATTTCCTTCTTGGGACTCTGAGAGAATTGAAGATTAGTTAGTTATAGTTGAAGATTAGTTAGTTATAGTTGAAGATTAGTTACAGTTGAAGACTAGTTAGGACAGAAAGTGAATTAGGTACATTTTGGACTTACCAAAATAGGATAGATAATGGAATTATTTTTTCTGAATTTGTCAAATACAAATGGACTAGACATTGTTTAGGTATTTATTACTTGTATATATTGTATATAGTTATTGTACTTTTGTATATAGTTTTTCTTATGTTAGTTATAACATTTTTTCTTTTCTTTTAAAATAGAAAAGGGGAAATATAGTGATATTTTATTTGTACTAAAATGTGATTTGTATGTTAAATAAAGTTGCCTGGGGGTCAGAGCTATTAGAGCCATAGCAAAAGCTGGGCGTTGGTGGTGCACACCTTTAATCCCAGCACTTGGTAGGCAGAGCTAGGTAGATCTCTGTGTGTTCAATGATACAGCCAGCATTGGAGACACATGCCTTTAATCTCAATACCAATCATAGAAGACCTGGAGGTCTGTACAGACAGTCAGTGACGAGGCAGTCATGTGGTTGGGTTTACAACAAATGAGAAGGCAGAACAGAAAGTCTATATAAAGACAAAAACACAGGAAGTAGGTCTCTTGGCTGAAGAGGCTAGCTGCAGCAGACGGGTAAGGCTCTTAACTCTGATCTCTTGGCTTTCTTCTTTGCATTGGTTCTGTGTTTCTTATTTAATAAGATGGTTGGTTACATCTACAAGTGGGTATAGAAAGATGAGGATGCTTTGCTCATTGTTAGATACTTTACTAAAAAGCACTAAACTTTATATATATATATATATATATATATGCATGTATATATGTATGTGCACATGTGTTTGCATGTACATGTGCATGTGCGTGTGCGCGCGTGCGTGCATGCGTGTGTGTGTGTGTGTGTGTGTGTGTGTGTGTGTATGAGTGAGTGAGTGAGTGAGTGTGTGTCTGCATGAGTGTAAATGCCCTCATAAGTCAGCAGAGGGCATTGGAACACTCAGAGCTGAAGTTGCAGACAGTTTTAAGCCCATGACATGGGTACTGGTAACCAAGCTGTGGTTCTGAATGTGCAACAAGCAATCTAAAATACTGAGCTATCTCTTCATATCCACCTTTATTGCAGGGCATATTGAAGACCATGCTTCAAAGCAAGAAGCTTAGCAAATAGCCAGATTATAATCACTTTAGAAATATTATTTTTATTCCAACAAAGCCATTAGAGAAATGTGCATGTGTTGACATCCTGTGATGTACTTTTGACAGATTTACTCCACAGATCACAACATAGACAGCAGAGTCCTTCTGCAATCATATATGCATACTGCAGAAAAGTGCCAGGAACCAGAAGGGGTTTCTTGGCAAAGAATCCTAAGATTTAGACTTGAAAACTATCTGTAGAAAATTCTTTCACAGACAGATCATTTGAAAATTAATTGCCAGTTTCCTTAAGGCATTTCCTCAAACTCTTCATTCTTTAGTGCAGTAGTATTCCAAAACCATTAAAACAATGGACAGAAGCTTTACTTGTTCTGAATGATGTCAGATAAGCTGTGAAAATATTTCTTCAGGTATACTCAAGAAAGTATAATCTGCTGAAAACAACATTAAACAGGGTCCTGCAGTATAGTTCAGAGCTGTATTTGTAGAATGACAATTATGTTCAACCAGTTGTCCTTCTTTTTCTCCCTCCCTCTTCCCTTTCCTTCTTCCCCTTTCTCCCTTCTTCTCTTCTTTTCTTAGTCATTTGAGCATAAGAATGCAAATGGGTAATTTTAAAATCATGGACATAAATATTTCTTTTTTTTGGTGTAATTCTAGGCTGAAGATGGATACCCCAATGCTGCAGAGAAATCTTGGGTGACTGTCCAGGTAGTCAGCTGTTTCTGTCATTTCTTACATTTTTTGGATGTCACTTGTTTGCACTTCCTGTTACTCATTTAATATTATTTCCTTTTCTGGTCTCTGAGGAAGTTGAAGATTATATAGTTATAGTTTTCCTTATAACAAATTCAGAAGAGAAACTCACTAAGAGGTGTATAAGTGTATAAATTTGAAAGACATCAAAAGATAGTTTTTGGTTGGTAATACAAATTAGAATAGGAAGTAAATTAGGTACATTTTGGACTCACCAAATAGGCTAAAAAATGGAGATTTTTGTCTGAATTTTTGTCTGTCAAATGTTAATGGACTAGACATTGTTAATGTAATTCTTGATTGTATATATTTTATATCCTTATTGTACTTATTGTATATAGTTTTTCTTATATTAGTTATAACCTTCTTTTATTATTTTAGACAAAAAGGGGAAATGTGGTGATATATTGTGTACCCCAATAAAACTGATCTGGGGATGAGAGGACAGAGCGAGCCACTAGATTAGACATAGAGGCCAGACAGTGATGGTATACACCCTTAATCTATCACTCAGGAGACACAGATCTTTTGGATCTCTGTGAGTTCAAGGCCACACTGGAAACAGAGCCAGGCATGGTGGCACACACCTTTAATCCCAACACTTGAGATCTCATGCCTTTGCTTGGGAAGCACATACATCTTTAACCCTAGGAAGTAATATGGCAGGGCAGAAAAAGTTATATAACGCATGAGGAAACAGGAACTCACTGTCTTGAGACTGGAGATTTCCTAGAGGTAAGAGCTTGTGGATGGCTTGTTCTGCTTCTCTGATCTTTCAGCTTTCACCCCAATATTTGGCTCTGGGTTTTTTATTATAAGACCTCTTAATATTCCTGTTACATTTTCCTGTGATTTTATTTTGGTGAGTCCATTGAAATATAATTATTGACCATTTTTATATCCTCTTTTGAGTAATGTATTCCAGTGTTAATGTTACACTTTTTAGTTGATTTTATTTTCTATACAGAGTAGTCTAATCTCCTTTATGTAATTTCTAGGAAGTATGTGGTTTTGAGGATCCATAGACATTGTGGAAAGCATATGGTATTGTCAGAGCCAGTAAATGAGCTGACCAGGTAGCTGGGTGCAGGTGTGCAGATTGTAGAGCCAATAAAGAAGATAGAACAGAGTCAAGAGGACTGCTAGTCAATGCTGGACAGTGCCTGAGTTTATTTCACAGCCAGCTTATATACAAACTAGAAGGACAGAAGTAGAATAATGCATAGCACAGGCATTCAATCACTGTCCTCGGGTCAAGGAGCAGGCAGTTTTATTTTCTATCATGATGTACCTCTGGCTGGCATCAGCAGCCTATGTTTAGCTAGATAGTGTGTTCTTTCACATAGGCTAATCAGGACTTTCTCACAGCCCTTCAAGGAGACTCTATGGGCTAATCAAGACTTTCAAACATTCCTGGAGCAAGCACACTTGAACTCTATTGACTCAGAATAGACTTCAGATTCAAACTGGGAGACTGGGTCACTTGTGGGCTCCCACATAATATTTCATCATCTTTTACAAATTACTCTTGTCTTCAGGAAGCTCAGAGAATAGCAGGACTATCTGGTTTCTGCAAAAAAAAAAAAAAAAAAAAAAAAACCCCATCTTCATATGGTTAACCTTCTCCATCAAAGGAAAAGATAGAAATCTGAATTCCAGTGAAATTCTGTGACAAACTTTTAATAGATTTGTAGTTATCTCTCAGGCATTCTCCAGGAGCCCATAGAACCAAACACTTGCAGGATAGAGCCTCTGCCGTCATACAGTTGTAGAACAGTTTTCAACAGAAGGTTCTGTTTGCAGTGTCTAGGAAGCTACCTGATGTAGACTGTTACACCCAAAAGATGAGTAAGTACTTGTGCCATGCACTAACCCTGAGCACAAAATGGAACCACACGTTCTTAATCTCAGTCACTTTGGCTTAAGAGCAGTAAATCAATCAATTAGGGAAAAGCCTTGAGTGTTAATTATGAGAAGGGAAACAAACATTACTCTGAGACTAAGATGGTTATGCCATTACATATTGCAATTGTACATACCTACATTTCTGCATGACTATTGTCAAAATCCATACTAGCATATACATCCTGTGCTCTCATTCCACAGTACTTTCAAGAACTGTAGTTTATTTCTTCAGTCCACAGGCAATTGCTCTCATTTTTTAAAAAATAAGACCTCATGCCCTTACACCTACTGCATAAGAACAATAATGCACTGAGTTTCTCTAACTCTATGTCACAGGCTTAAATTTTAATATAAATATATAAGGAATGTAAAGATATCTATGCTCAAAATGCACTTTACAAGCAGGATAGTAGTTTTCTATGGCTTTGACTTAAATTTCTCCATAACATAGTATACCCTCATGAAAGTTGGATGCTAGGAGGCTGGGAAGGAAAAATGGTCATAATAGGAAAGTAAGAAGGGCTTCTGGTTCACTAGCATCAGAAGTGTCTGAAGAAGCAGTTTCTGTGATGTCCTCTGAAACAAATTTAGCAAAATAAGACAGAAGACTTTGAGCAACATTTTGATAGGATGTAGAATGTGAACAAAACTGTGGACATTCATAATTGGAAACCCTGAGTCCTGAGCATTCAGATGGAGGGAAACAGATTTACAGATAAGAGAAAATATTTGAATTATAACTTGCAGTCAGTTTTTCTTTCCTGAAATAAGTCTTTACCTTCTCAAACACACATTCTTGACACTAACAATGCATGTGAGTGCCATGTTTGGATTAGAGGAAAGACTGTACTAAATTAGGAATCTAAGTGTATCAACTCTGCCTACAATGACTTGACAAATGGAGGTAAGTGCTAGCAAGATAGTTAAGTAGGTAAAAGCCCTTCTCACAAAGCCCAATGGCATCAGCTGAACCCTGTAGTTGAAGGAGAAGACAGACTACTGTAAATTGTCTCTGACCTTCATGTGTGCTTGGCATACATGAGCTCCCAAACACATAATCATAATAATACTGATTATTGTTATAAGATAAAAATTAGTTAAATTAAAAATGGAGATGTAACCAGGTACTAATAAGAGAACAGGTGGTACCAACATGTAGGAATCCCTAAATGCGTTACCTACATATACTATACTACAAGATTTAAGTTCACATAAAGTCTTTATTTATGGCAAGAGACCAGAATATTAGAGATACCACACAATACAAGGAGTGCCAGGAGCCTCATGGTGACATTGGAAGAGCAGGAAGCACACACAACCAAGTTCCAATACTAGGATAAGAAAGACTCCAGCATTCTACTTCACAACACTATATGTGTAGAGTGTACTGATCAGAAGCTGCCACAATCTGGTAAGTGAATAACGAATAATTGGGAAGTGAAGTAAATGAGAATCAACCACATAGTCAAAGGCCATTTACAATGGTCATGAATTCAAATGTTTGACAGATCCTTGATTCTGTTCTGACAACACAGATGTCCAGTCTAGCTGTCCCCATTTCTGACTTTCTCTTGTTTGAGACATGGGGTTAACCATACTTTTAAACTCTTCTGACAAGTTGGAAATGTCTACACAAACTTCCTGTTGTCTGCACTGCTCCTTTATAGACAGCAGAAGTTAGAAATTACAGAATCCTAAGCTCCTTCAAGGGAGTAACTGGGGAGTAACAAGTAGAACAACTGAATCCAAGTGTTATCTATAGTTAGCAGGCTGAAAAGTCTTCAAACTACAGTGTCCCCACTGTGTATTCAGTAAGAGTCATCTGATCATACAGGGAGTGTGAGCCCAACACAGATCTAAAGACTAAATCTGACTTCCCAGCATTCAGTAATTCTTGTATAAAAATATAAAAAAAATATTGTTCAAAATTTTTTAAATTTATTTCTCTTATTGAAAACAGACTCTTTTCTCATACAATATATCCTGATTATAGTTTTCCCCTCTCTCTTCTCCTCCTAGTTCCTCACTACCTCCCCTCCCCTCTGGATCCACTCACTTTCTCTCATTAGAAAAGAACAGGCTTCTAAGAGAAAAAAAATGACAAAATAAAATATAATAAGATAAACCAAAAATCATCATATAGAAGTTGGACAAGGCAACCCAACAGAAGGAGAAGAGTCCCAAAAGGAGGCACAAGAACCAAAGACCCATTTGTTCTCATACTCTGGAGCCCCATAAAAATACTAAGCTAAAAGCTATAATATATAAGCAGAGGACCTGGGGAAGACCAATGTCTGCACTGTGCTTGCTGCTTCAGTTTGTGAGTTCATATGCACCTTGCCTAGTTGATCTAGATAGCCTTCTTCTGGTGTCTTCTATCCCCTCTGACTCAAACTCTTTTTTACTCCTCTTCTAAGGGGAAGGATTTGCTAAAGACCTCCAATTTAGACTCTCTCTCTCTCTCTCTCTCTCTCTCTCTCTCTCTCTCTCTCTCTCTCTCTCTCTCCATGTAATGTCTGGTTGTGGGTCTCTGATCTATTTCCATCTGCTGCCAGAGGAAGCTTCTTTGATGACTGAATAAAGCACTGGTCTAGGATCTATGAGTATAGCAGAATATCATTAAGAATAGCAGAATATCATTAGGAGTCATTTTTATTGAAACATTTTTTAAACTAGTAGTGTTTGGTTTTACCCTAGGCCTCTGGGCTATCTAGTCTCTGGTTCTTGGTTATCCACGCTTTGTTGGGTGTAGTTAGAGTTTTCCTGCCTGGCCCACAGTCAGGACAAATCTCTGTCACCCGCCAGTTCCACAGCCACTCAGACCCAACCAAGTAAACACAGAGACTTATATTGCTTACAAACTGTATGGCCATAGCAGGCTTCTTGCTAACTGTACTTATATCTTAAATTAATCCATTTCCATAAATCTATACCTTGCCATGTGGCTCGTGGCTTACCGGCATCTTCACATGCTGCTTGTCATGGAGGTGGCTGGCAGTGTCTCCCTCTGCCTTCCTGTTCTCTTAATTCTTCTCTCTGTTAGTCCCGCCTATACTTCCTGCCTGGCCACTGGCCAAACAGTGTTTTATTTATTGACCAATCAGAGCAACACATTTGACATACAGACCATCCCACAGCACTTCCCTTTTCTTTCTTTTTTTTTTAAAAAAAAGAGGAAGGTTTTAACTTTTACACATCTCCAAAGCCAGCTTGGTATATTTGGGAATTTGGGCATAGCTTCTTTTACTACTTCCTGCTGGAAGGGGGCGCTGTATCTTATGCAGACACAAAGAAAATTTTAGGATTATGGAGTAGTCCGTGAGGGTGTATCGTCTGAACCAGTTGCCTTGAAATGGTTCTGGATGTTGGATCATCTTAGCCTTGGTATCATTGGAGACTTTTCAGGGGTCTTAGATGGTCAAACCTGATGTATCTTAATCTGGAACAAATACATAGCCTCTGGCTTTCTGTGGAAACAAAAGCAGAGCCTCCTTTCCAAAGCAATATATCCTTACATCCAAATTTTGAAGTCAAGGTACCTTTAAAATATACATTTTGGTATAACTCAACAGCTTTTACAATCAAATGTTTTTCTTCAGTTACAAATATCAAAAAGAACATAATCCAGATTCTCTGTGTGGTAGCCATCTTTACGTGGCTTATTTTTTATATTACCTTGAAGTTACTGCTTTAAACTGCAGCATTTTAAGACTGAAACAGCACTGTGGCTGCTGGCTCTGCCAACTTCAGCTTCCCAACATGGCAGTGGTACATTTTCTGCCAGCTCTGGGAGCCATCAACTCTCAGAAATAGTAGGTCTGTGCATCTATCAAAGCAGTGTGTAGTCCAGAAACCTCTTTTTTTGTTTTGTACTAGCAAAGGCTAAATCCACGATGCAGCTTAATGTGCCACTTGCAGAGGCCTCATTCTTGCCATACTGCAGGTCGAACGTACACACCAGGAACTCGACAGCACAAACCCGTGTTTTGCGGCATCTAGCTGCCCATATGAGACATGAAGCAGGAACCTGTTTTTGGCTCTGTTTAGAATTGGTTATTAAATATTCTCAGGTTTAAGGTGGAAACTCGAGCCATTGGGCACCATTTGTAGTTAGAGTTTTCCTGCCTGGCCCACAGTCAGGACAAATCTCTGTCACCCACCAGTCCCACAGTCACTCAGACCCAATCAAGTAAATGCAGAGACTTATATTGCTTACAAACTGTATGGTCATAGCAGGCTTCTTGCTAACTGTACTTATATCTTAAATTAATCCATTTCCATAAATCTATACCTTGCCATGTGGCTCGTGACTTACCGGCGTCTTCACATGCTGCTTGTCATGGCGGTGGCTGGCAGTGTCTCCCTCTGCCTTCCTGTTCTCTTAATTCTCCTCTCTGTTAGTCCTGCCTATACTTCCTGCCTGGCCACTGGCCAATCAGTGTTTTATTTATTGACCAATCAGAGCAATACATTTGAAATAGAGACCATCCCACAGCAGTTGGGTATGGGCTCTTTCTCATGGTGTGGCCCTTAAGTCAAATCCACCATTGGTTAGCTACTCCTACAAGTTCTGTGCCACCATTGCCCTAACATATTTTGCAGGCAGGACAGATTGTAGGTCAAAGGTTTTGTGGCTGAGTTGGTGCCTTCCCACATAAAAGACACTAGAACATAGGGATGAAGGCTCAATGTAGCCACCAGCTGGACTTCTCTATATTCAATGAGTTGTATGGGTGTTGTCTTTGTCAATGGGGCCCCACTGTCAAATTTCAGAGAACAATTCATTGTCTTAACAACATCCTGAGTTGTTTGGGGATTTCCATATGACCCCCTTGGCCAACAACTCAATTGAATGCAACCTAGTCCCAAGAGATTAGGGATACAAGGGACACACCAAAACACAATAAAGGCAGTTTACAGTGAGCCTATAGCCAACTTCAAATTTAATGGAGAGAAACTTAAAGCAATTTCAGTAAATTCAGGAACAAGACAAGGTTGTTCATTCTCTCCATATCTATTCAATCTATTCAATATAATACTTGCAGTCTTAGCTTGAGCAATAAGACAACTAAAGGAAATCAAATTTAAATTTGTCAATAACTGCATCTACTGAGTCATTTTATTTATTAAGCATTTTTATATGTTTGTTTTTGACACAGGAATTCCTGTAGCTAAGCAAGTCTTGATCCTCCTGCCTCCACCTCTTGAGTACTGGGATTAGAATTGTATGCCACTACCTGTAGACTTAACATGTTGATATAGTGTAATTATGCATCATATACAATAATAAATGTAAGAAATATAGTAGGGACCTAAATAGATGCCTCAGTGGTGGCAGAGGATGCTCTTCCAGATTCCTGAATTTTGCTCACAGAGTTTTGTTCACAGCACTTACATGGTGGCTCACAACTGCCTGTAACTCTAGTTCCAGGGGATTCTGGCCTCCATGGAAGTGTAGCTTGAAGTTTTCCTGTGTCCTGGCCAGCTGGCAGTTGGGAAAAATTTTTCTCACCTGTGGTCCTGCAGCTGCTTATAAAATAATCACTGAGAAACTTATATTAATTATAACTGCTGTATGGCCATTAGCTCAGGCTTATTGCTGACTAGTTCTTACACTTAAATTAACTCATAATTCTTAACTATGTTTAGCCACATGGCTTGGTGGTACCTTTTCTCAGTTCTGCTTTCACATCTTGCTTCCTTTGTGTCTGGCTGGAGACTCCTTACTCAGTCTTCCTCTTCCCAGAATTTTCCTTGTTTGATTATCCAGCCTATATTTTCTGCCTGGCTACTAGCCAATCAGCATTTTATTTATCAACTAATCAGAGCAACACATTCACAACATACAGAACAACATCACCCATCATTTCCCCTTTTCTTTCTATTTAAAAGGAAGGTTTTTAACTTCAACATAGTAAAATTACATATTACAAAACAGTTATCAAGCAAGGATTACAGTTATAATATCTAGTCTATTTGTATTTGACAAAATTAAAGAAAATATTTTATTATCTATCCTATAATTGTGAGTCTAAAGTTTTATATCTACCTTTTCTCTTATCATAATCAAGGAAAACCATAATTTAACTATCTAGTCCAACTACATCAAAGACCTCAGAAGGATATAATAGTACCTAAGTAAATAAAAAGAACATTATAAGCAACTTCCAAAAATCTAGAATGACAGAGACATCTGGCTACATGAACAGTTACCCAAAGTTCTTTTGCAATGTTGGGGCATCCATTCTTCATCCTACAGGCCTAGAGTCTCTCAGTCACTTCTCTTTGTCCTGTAGAATACTATTCACACAACTGGTGCACATACATACATGGAGACAAATTATCCATATCCTTTAAATTAAAGAAATTATAGAGAACAAGGCACTCAAATAATTCAAACCTTATATCCTTTAAAAAATAATTTAAAAAGAAATAAATATAGAAAGGAGAAAATAACACTGTGATATATATGAATAAAAAAGTTTCATTACAAGTATGTGTAGAACATGAACACAGGTACTAGAAGCAGAAAGGAAGAGATCTAAAGGAGGAAAAAGGAGGAAAGGAGAAGGCAATGCAATGTATGAAAGCAGAAATGAGGACCATGCTCGAGAAGGGAGGGTGTCAGCTATAGGAAGAGAAAGAACAGTAGGGGCAGTGAAAAGTATAAATGAAGTATAGGCAAATTAGAAGGACTTCAGTGAAATCCAGGGGAGAAAACAGCCAACATGATTGCTGATGATGTTTTTCTGTATGCTGTGAATGTGTGTAAATGCTAGTCAATAGTTAGCCTGAGCTAATGGCTGGGCAGTTTTAATTAATATAAGCCTCTGTGTGTTTACTTGGGTCCAAGCAGCCACAGGGCTGTGGGAGCTGGGCAGGACCAGAAAAACTTCAACTACACATAATAAACATAATTTTTGTTCCTGTAGGGTATAATTACTGATAATGAAGTGAATAAGCAGCTGTTATCTCTGCAAAGAAGCAGACAGGAGTTTCTGTAAAGGATGCCCAGCTGCACAACACAGCTTGTGTCAAAGTCAGTGCTAACTACCAGAGTACTACTCTCCAATCTGTACTTTCCCATCCATGCTGCAAGACCCTGGACACAGGTTACACCAGAACCACAAGCTGAAGGGAGATGTACTAGGCTTGGAGATATGACCAGAAGGTAGAATCACCATGTGCAGAGAGAAACATCAGTGCAGATGGAGGCTGAAGTGCAATGTACAATCTGACGCTGACATTTGCTGTGGGCTTTGGAACACAATACCCCAAGTAGGAGCAATATTGCAGAGGTTTTAAGCACTTTGAGGACCTCAGAGTAGTTATCCCAGAACCATTCTACTTCTATAGGGCTATGAAGTCAGATTATTCTTTGTAGTCTATTGGGAAATCTTCTCTAAAAGTCTAGCTTAAGAAAACTGTTTGTGTCTCTGGATATCAATCAATTGCTTTCTGTCACCCATGTAATTTCAGGACCCAACGTAAAATACAGTTAGTTGGCTGAACTTTGAGTCTTTAGGTTACATGCCCATAGCATAAAACAGGTTAGGAATTTGTGCAGAGTTAATTACTGTCCTAGTATGATCAGCCAGACCTAGCGACAGAGGCTGGTACAGTAATCAGGCTGCTTTGGCTCAACAAATCAGACAGCTGGCTATTTTGTTTTTGTGAATTGAACTTTTCCTGGGAAATGTTTATCTTAAAACCCATTAACGAGGCATCTGGTCTAATATCTAAAGTTACTTTGAAGCTTTAAATCAGCTAACAGTATATAGCTGTCTTAGCAGCTGGGTAAATAAAACTATTTTCCTGTGTCTGTAGCTGATTTTCTAAATGGTCTTATTATTATTTTTTGTTTTTTTTCAGAGTTTTTTTTAATTTTATAATTTAATTTAATTTTACATATCAGCCACGGATTCCCTTGTTCTCTCCCCCCGTCTTCCCCCCAGCCCACCCCCCATTCCCATCTCCTCCAGGGCAAAGACTCCCCTGGGGATTGATTCAACCTGGTAGATTCAGTCCAGGCAGGTCCAGTCCCCTCCTCCCAGGCTGAGCCAAGTGTCCCTGTATAAGCCCCAGGTTCCAAACAGCCAGCTCATGCACTGAGGACAGGTCCCTGTTCCACTGCCTGGATGCCTCCCAAACAGATCAAGCTAATCAACTGTCTCACTTATCCAGAGGGCCTGATCCAGTTGGGAGCTCCTCAGCTATTGGTTCATAGTTCATGTGTTTCCATTAGTTTGGCTAGTTGTCCCTGTGCTTTTTCCAATCTTAGTCTCAACAATCCTCGCTTATACAAACCCTCCTCTTTCACACCAATTGGACTCCTGGAGCTCCACCTGGGGCCTGGTCATGGATCTCTGCATCCAGTTTCCTCAGTCATTGGATGAGGTTTCTAGCATGACAATTAGGGTGTTTGGCTATCCTATCACCGGAGTAGGTCAGTTCAGGCTTTCTCTCCACCATTGCCAGTAGTCTATTGTGGAGGTATCTTTGTGGATTTCTGTGGACCTCTCTAGCACTTTGCTTCTTCCTATTCTCATGTGGTCTTCATTTATCATGGTCTCTTGTTCCTTATTCTCCCTCTCTGTTCTTGATCCAGCTGGGATCTCCTCCTCTCCTAAGCTCTCTTTCCCTCGACCCTTGACCTTCATTACCCCCACTCACATCCATGTTGTTCATGTTGATCTCATCCATTTCTCTGTCATTGGGCAATCCCTGTGTCTTTCTTGGGGTCCTGTTTTCTAGGTAGTCTCCCTGGAGTTGTGAGAAGGAGTCTAGCCATCTTTGTTTTACATCTAGTATCCTTCTATGAGTGAGTACATACCATGTTTGTCTTTCTGAGTCTGGGTTACCTCACTCAGGATGATTTTTTTCTAGCTCCATCAATTTGCCTGCAAATCTCATGATGTCTGATTAAATGAAAAACACAGAGCCAAATATAGGGGTGAAAGCCTTAGAGATCTGGGAAGTAGTGAGAGCCCCCAACCAATATTACTTCACCAGCTTTGCAGCTACCAAAAGTGAGCTACTTGCTGTTTACCCATGCTGTTATTGCCTTGCTGTTCTCTCCTCTCATTGGCTCTTAGCAAAGCTACTTCACTTCCTTGTTACTGACTGTCTGTACATACCCCCAGGTCTCTATGGTTGGTACTAGGATTAAAGGCATGTGTCACCACACTTGGCTCTGTTCCATAGTGTGACCTTGAACACACAGAGACCCTGCCTGCCAAGTGACTGGATTGAGGGCATGTGCTACCACTGCCTGGTTTTTGTGTTAATGGCTTGCTTTCCTCTGATCTCCAGACAAACTTTATTAACATACAAATAAAATATCACCACATTTCCCCTTTTTTGTCTAATAAAAATGAAAAATAATAAAAAAGTTATAACTAATATAAGAAAAACTATATACAATAAGTACAATAACTATATGCAATATATAAGCAATAAATATATCAACAATGTATTTATATACAAATATCCATTTGCATTTGACAAATTCAGAGAAAGTATTCCATTATCTATCCTATTTTGGTGAGTCCAAAATGTACTTAATTCACATCCTATTCTAACTTGTATTACCAACAGAAAGCTATCTTATGTCTTTCAAACTTACACACTTAACACCTCTTAATGAGTTTCTTTTCTGAATTTTTTAACAAGGAAAACTGTAACTAGAACTATCTAATCTTCAACTCCTTCAGAGACCCAAGAAGGAAATAATATTGCCTAGTAAACAGGAAGTGAAAACAAGTAACTTCCAAAAAAAAAGTGAGTTGACAGAAACAGCCAGCTGCCTGGACAGTCACCAGAGGTTTCTCTGCACATCGGGGCATCATTTTCAACCTACAGGCTTACTGTATCTAACAGACTCACTTGTGAAGTAGGATGTACACAAGGCCTACAGCTTGACCTCACATTCGGTGTGAGTATTCCATGTACCAGATAAACCTGAATTCCATCAGTGTCCTATCATGATTCAGGATTTTAAATTCTGGAAATTGCTGGTGTTTTTGGAATTCAGCTGCCTATTCTTTTTGGCTTGTGGATGGCTTCCTCAGTGTCCCATTCTTCTCTACATCCCATTCTTCTTGGCATGTGAGTGGTTTCATCTGAGCATTCCATTCTTCTCAGTATCCCATTCTTCTCAGCTTGTGGGTGGCTTCATCTCCTTTATTAAATGCCAGTCTACCATTGAGAGGTTAGACTCCATCAGCCTAGTTACTCTTTCAAGAATAACTGTTTCAGCTACTGTTCCACTGCAAACCAGAAGCCATTGGTCCACTACCTGTTCAGCTGCCTTCAAAGAAAGAGGCACTGTACCTTTTCTGGATTACAAAGCCACTTCAGTGATGGTGCCATATTGTCATGGCCTCAGAGGACACCTGTTGCTAAAGCTGCAACCACACTTGTTTTGGCAAGGATCAGTAGTCCTTTGTTTTGTGTCCTGTTTGTCCATTTTGGATAGCATACTGTTAGGAGTCAATGCGAGGGCACTTTGTTGCCCAGTGGCTAACTTTTGCCACAGTGAAAGTTAACTCCATATGCAGTTTTCTTCAATGCCCATATCTTCTCTGAAGTAGATTGGTGCTGCCAGGAGCCAACATGTCTCATAAAAAAAGAAAAAAATTCTAAGTTATTAAAACATTTTAAATGCTGCATCCTGTAGATATCTGAAGGGTTTGAAGATGACCTGTCTATCTAAAATATATCTCTGCTTAACCTTGAAAACAAACCTAATATGACTACAAGTTTGATTGTAATGTCTAACTACTAACTTTCATTTCTTTATATCCTAATAGTTGATAATAATAACATTCAAGGATTAGCAAATTGCATTACATTGTTAAATGAACTGTATAAGTACAATATCCTGAACAAGACTAGAAATATACATACAGCATTTTCTAACAATATCAATCTCAATATATATAATTTGTATACAATATACAAAAATCCAATCCAATGTAAAGTATTTAAAAACTAGTAGTTGTCTTTTAAAGTAGATTCAATAATCTACCTTTTTATCTATATCATATCTATATGTTGGTGAAATTATTAAGGCCACTCCACATAGTTAAAAGGGAGGTTTATTTAGTGGCATAACTTACAAATGAAGGGATAGGTAGGTTGCAGGGTCTGGGAAAGATGCAGCACAGTCTGGCGGTGTTTTCTGGAGAACTCTGCTCAGTCTACTTCTAGCATCTAGGGTCCAGGAACTAAGAGAGATGGTGCATCTGGATCTCGTGTCTTCAGGGTCCTCTCTTGGCCCTGCATTGTAGGCGTGACAGTTACTGAAGCCTCAATGGGGGTTGGAACTTCCAGATTAAGATTGGAATGGCTACCCACTACATCTATATCCTCTCTTTTCTTTTCAGAGTAGATTCACTAATCTACCCTTTATTCTGTCATTTCTTTATCTTTATTTTCAGAGTAGATTCACTAATCTATCTCTTACCTATATTCTTTCTTTCTTATCTATATTCTTTCTTTTTTCAAATAAGAACCTTAAATCTAATCTCCTTTGTTTAGCCCTTTTCCTGACCACTAACAACAACAACTTGTAACCAACCTTCCTAAACAATGACAACTATCCCAAACCCAAAACCCATTGAAAGACCCAAAACCACCCACCCCACCCCACCTCTTGAGAATTTGGGCATTGTGTTCTTAAAATTGCTTCCTGCTGTTCATGGGTGAAGGCATCTTTAAGGGATCTTGAAAAGAAAAATTTTGAGTTGTCAAATTCTGAGAGAGGTAGCTATATTATTTGTTGTCCAGTCTCTGTATAACACCAAAGTGCAGGGCTTATCTCAAGTCCTTGTTTGAGTAGTCTGTGAAGCTGCATCATCTCAGCTAGCCATCTCAAAATTTTTCAGAGCATACTTATAGAATCAGCTCTTTCAGAACGCAAAGCAGTTGCTGCCCATTGAAATCCTGAATAGGTATCAATGGTGTGGTGTACATATTTCAATTTTCCAAATTCTGCAAAGTGAAACACACCCATCTGCCAGATTTCATTCTTCTGAATAAGGATATAACCTTTGGGTTATATCCTTCTGGTAATGGAGTCTGATTATAAAAAGAACAAGTAGGATATTTCCTTACAATTTCCTTGGCTTGTTGCCAAGTCATGGAAAAATTCTTTTTTAAACCTTTACTATTGACATGATGGTTTTTATGAAATTCTGAATCCTCTAGCACATTTCCTATCAATAATTTATCAATCTCATCATTACCTTGTGCTAGAGGGCCTGGCAGACCTGTATGGAATTGGATGGGAGTTATATATAAGGGATGATTCCTATTTCTGATTATATCTTGTAAATGAATAAATAGTGAAATTAATTCTGATTCATTGGGGATAAATTCTGCAGTCTCAGTATGTAATACCACTCTTTCAGCATTCTGAGAGTCAGTAACTATGTTGAGAGGTTCTGAAAAAATCCATTAATACCAATAGAATTTTTGAACCACTTTACTTAAATCTTCTGATTTTTAACCTGCCTTTCCTTGTTTGTTTGCATCTGTATAAAGTGTATAAGCTCCAGATATGGGTGTTTCCCATACAATGTGAGGCAAAATTCAATCAACTCTTTTTATAAGTTCAATTCTATTGCTTTGGGGATATTTGTTGTTAATCTCTCCCAAAAAATTACTGCAAGTTCTTTGCCAAGGTTCACTTTCTGCCCATAATTTGTCAATGTCCTCCTTAGTTAAAGGTACGACAATTTCTGCTGGGTCTATTCCTGCTAATTGACAAAGTCTCAATTTTCCTTTCCAAATCAAGTCAGAGATCTTTTCCACATAAGTTTTTAATTTTTTACTCTGTTTATTTGGTATAAATGTCAATTCCAATATAATATCTTCTCTCTGCATTAAAATTCCTGTAGGAGAATGCCTAGAGGGTAGAATAATCAAAATGGAATCAAGCTTTGAATCCACATGGTCCACATGTCCTTCCTGTACTTTCTTTTCCACCAAGGCCAATTCTCTCTCAGCTTCAGGTGATAATTTTCTTGGACTATTTAAGTCCTTGTCACCTTCTAAGGTTTTGAATAAATTACTCAGTTCATCATTTTTTTTTACCCCAACAACAGTTTGTAGATGGGAAATGTCTCTGAATAATCTTTGAAAGTAATTAAGAGTTTGTAATCGATCTCTCCTAATTTGCACCTTTAATAGGTCTAATTTTTGTAGACCTATTTTATATCCTAAATAATAGAATTTCCTCTTTGTATCTTTTCAGGAGCAATTTGTAATCCCCAACAAGACAAAATTTTCTTCAAACATTCTTTTTAAAGTATCTGCATTTGAATCAGCTAGTAAAATATCATCCATTTAATGATAAATTATAGATATAGGAAATTGTTTATGTATTATTTCCAATGACTGTTGTACAAATATTGACACAGGGTTGGGCTATTCAACATTCCCTGTTGAAGAACCCTCCATTGATATCTCTTAACTGGTTAAGAATTATTATAAGTAGGTGCCGTGAAGGCAAATCTTTCTCTGTCCTTTTCTTGTATGAGTATTGAAAAGAAACAGTCTTTTAAATCAATAACTATAAGAGGTCATCCTTTAGGTAACAGAGTAGGCAAAAGAATCCCAAACTGTAGAGAGCCCATTGGCTGAATTACTTTGTTAATTTCTATTAGGTCTATTACCATTCTCCATTTACCAATTTTCTTTTTAATAACAAATACAGGAGAATTCCAAGGGCTGGTTGATTCTTCAATACGCTGAGCATTTAATTGCTCTTATACCACCTCTTCTAAAGCCTGCACTTTCTCTGTTGTTAAAGACCATTCTGAACCTATACAGGCTTGTCTGTTAACCATTTTAAAGGTAGAGCTTTTGGTGTCTTTGAGAGATCAGCAGTTGTTGTGCCCTGTTCTTGTGCAATCTGGATGACTGGTGACTGCTCTTTATAATAATACCTTCTAATATTTCTCTCAGAAACATATGTTAATGATTTGTTTCTGAGGTTGGAGGAATGTGAATCTGAGTATTTCATTGTTTTATTAGATCACAGCCCCATAATTTCATAGCTATATTAGCCACATATGGTTTTAATTTTCCTCTCTGTCCTTCTGGACCTATACATTCAAGCTATCTTGTACTCTGTTCCACTTGAAATAATGTTCCAATCTTTAACAGCTGAACTTTTACTTCCTGAAGAGGCCAATTTGGATGCCAAAATTCTGGTGCAATTACTGTCACATCCATACCTGTGTCTACTAAACCTTCCAAGAAAATGTCATTTATTTGTATTTTTAATTTTGTTCTTTGTTCATTTATAGAATTTTGCCAAAATATTTGCTTTATGGTTTCCCCTGAATTTTCTATTCTCTCTGCTACAGCTGTTCTATCACCCCGAGAAGTCTGGTTTATTCCAATAGGCATTTGGTTATTTAACTGCTCCGAGTATGGGTTTCTTCTATGATGGCAGGAAAGGTCTGAACTGAATTTGCTGTGGAGGCCTGCATGAGTCCACTCTGGGAGTTTTCTGAGGGTAGAGACAAAGGATTACCTTGTCTGTCCTTTGTTGATCTACATTCATTGGTCCAATGTTTACCCTTACCAAACCTTCTGCATAATCCAGAATGGAGGGGCATTCTTTGAATAAACATTCTTCCTAGGAATGCCCTGTTTACACTCCCTTTTCAAATGACCTTGTTTACCACAACCAAAACATCTGACATTTTTCCTCAAAGCTTTTGAAATTACTTCTTCTATCCACATATAATCATGGTCACGAGACTCAATATTAAGTTGTGTCCCTAATCCAATCATCCAAGGGTGTTGATCTTGTCTTTAATGGCCTAATTATCCTTTTGCAAGCTGCATTCACATTCTCAAAAGCCAAAGATTCAATTATTATCTGTCTAGATTCTAAATTTGTTATCATTCTATTTACTTCTGAAGACAGCCTTTGTAAGAAATCCATGAAGTATTTTCTGGGGCCCTGTATAACTTTTGTGAATGATTCAATTTTTCCCCCTACTTCCTTAATTTTCTCCCATGCATTAGTGGCTGGCATGCAGCATAGAATTAAGGTTTGGTTATCATATAAACATTGTCTTTGTATATCAGAGTATCCGCCTTCTCCAAGAAGCTGATCCTCGGAAATTTCCACACCTCTGGTTCTACATTGGTGTTCTATCATTTTAGCCTCCTCCTTAAACCATGTTTACCACTGTAACTGTGCTCCAGACTCTAGGACAGCTGTTACCAATTCTTTCCAGTCCTGAGGAATAATCCTATTACAAGTTGACCACAAGTTTAACATTTGCTTTACAAATGGAGAGTGCATGGCATATGATACTGTAGCTTCCTTAAATCTAACATTCCCACTGGAGTCCAATTAGCTTGTACAGGCCCTTGAGCAGGTAGTTCCCATAAGGCTACTGGATAGATTAAGTTTGATTGTTTGAAAACAGACCATCTTTCTGTAACTGTATAATTCAATCCTGAAATAAATTCTTCTCTCTGGGTCTGAATTTCTCTATAATTCATTTTTAACATGTTTTTCTAAAGCTTTTATCCTGGCACTTAAATTGACTAACCTTTTAAATAAGGACTTATTTTTAATAAAGACTTATTTTTTTTTTTTTTTTTTTTTTTTTTTTTTTTTTTTTTTTGGTTTTTCGAGACAGGGTTTCTCTGTGTAGCTTTGCGCCTTTTCCTGGAACTCACTTGGTAGTCCAGGCTGGCCTCGAACTCCCAGAGATCCACCTGGCTCTGCCTCCCGAGTGCTGGGATTAAAGGCGTGCGCCACCACCGCCCGGCGACTTATTTTTAATAAGGACTATTAAACAAATAATATTCATAATTGATGTTACATACATCCCATCAGCATTAATTATTCTCTCATTTAATTGTTCCATTTTCAAACTCCCTAATGTGTTACCAAACAAAGACCAATTTTCTTCCATTGTAAAAATATTTCCCATTTTTTAATGTGGGCAAAAGATTTTCTCTTTTAATTAGTTTCTCCCTTTAAGATATCTTAATTGACTTACCAGTCTGTGTAGAATAGTAGACATCTGAGGGAATTTCAAAGCAGCTACCTAGCATGGTGGAAGTCTGAAATGTAAATTGGCTAGAGGCAAGCTCTAGAGACACTTTTTTGATTTGTGATTGATGAGGGAGGGCCCAGACCATTGTGGGTGGGGCCACCCATGGACTGGTGGCCCTGGATTCTATAAGAAAGCAATCTGAGCAAGATATGGGAAGAAAGCCAGCAAGCGGCAGTCCTCTATGTCCTCATCGTCAACTCCTGCCTCGAGGTCCTGCCCTGTCTGCATTCCTGTCCTGATAATTTCACTGATTAACAAACTGTTACTTCACCGATGACAATGACATGGAAGCTGAAGACAAACAAACCCTTTCCTCCTCAACTTGCTTTTAATCACAGTTCTTTATCACAGTAAAATAGTCAGTGAACCTAAGATACTAGTCTGTAGTTGAAATTTTCTTTGGGCCACCAACCAGCTCCCAAATAAAGACATGGAGACTTATTATTAATTATGAATGCTCAGCCTTAGCTTAAGCTTGTCCTGCTAGCTCTTGCAACTTAATTTAACCCTATGTTTTGCCTCAAGTCTTTTTTAGCTTTCTTTCATTCTGCATGTCCTACTTTGCTGCTTCCTCTGTATCTATCTGTCTGTCCCCTGGCATCTCCCTGGTATCTCTTTTTCTTTCTTCTCCTGAGCCTAAATTCCTCCTCCTTCTTCCCTGCCCAGAAGTCCTGCCTATACCTCCTCCCCCTCTAATGGCCATTCAGCTTTTATTAGACCAATCAGGTGCCTTAGGCAGGCAAGGTAAAATGGCAACATATCTTTACATAATTAAATAAATGCAACATATCTTTACATAGTTAAATAAATATTCTACAATATAAGCAAATGCAATATATCTTTACATAGTTAAATAAATATTCCACAACACTACTCTTTCCTGTCTTCCTAAGAATATTCCATTATTTTTTTCTTTCATGCCTTAGGCCATGTTCTATTACTGGAACAAATGCCTAAGGAAAATAATTTAAAGGAGGACACTGGCTAACATTGTCAAAGGTTTCAGTTCAAGGTTATCTAGCTTCACTGTTTGGATGTGAAGTGAGACAAGCATCATGGTGAGAGAGCATGTGGTCTTGGACACATAAGGAAAGCAGAAGGAAGGCCCTGAGGACATCTAGATCCTTCAAAGACACACCCCCGAGTGACTACTTTCTTCAATTAGATACCCCAGCCCCATGATCCAAACACATCTCAGCATGAGCAACACCTGAAAAATTCAGTGTATGAGCCTTTCCTGGGGACACACAGAGAAAAATCCATCTGAACACATTGGAAGGTCCCCCTAGAGAACAAGGTAACTTTTTGTTCTTCCTTTTAACTGTGTCAGCTCTTCTGTTCACATCCCAATAATTTGCCTTTTCTAGACCCTGATGGGCATGTGTCACCCATGTCACAAGAATAGCCTTCTTAATTCCCTGGGTAAATAACCTGACACAAAGTCAGGATGACATTAAAATTCTTAAGGATCCTACTTCTTCCTGCTTATCTTCCTGTACCGGGATACTTTCCACGTCAGTACTTTTTCATCACACTGGCTGATGTGTACTTCAGCATTATGAAATATTTACTCAGAGATCAGATCCATATTCAAGAACATTCTGGCAGTTTGAGATTAGTATTGATGCTCAGTTTGAGCATCAAAGACAGGATTGTAGCTCTTCATAAAAACAACAGGTTCTATTGTGAAAATAAATCTTACCAAATCTCTAGAACAGTTCTTTTCAACAAAAAATATCTAAAGAAAATTTATTTTGACAATATGATTAAACTAAGGTAGTCAGAGAAAATGACCATCTTTCTTTTATATTTCAATATATGAAAGGAAACTGCTTTTAGATAGGGAAGACAGGAACAATGTAGTCCCTGAATCAGTTACCAGAAATATTATAAATCAAATAACCTGCAGAGCCAGCTTTTATTTGTAACATGGGTTTTCCCCAATAGGGACATTTAAAAAAAGGCTGATTTTGAACTTGCAAAAGAATGAAAATCACACTCTATATACCATATATCTACCAAGCAGCACAATATTCCTGAAGTTTTATTAAGAGACTCTATATGGGCTGGTGAGATAGCTCAGCAGGTTAAGGGTCTTGCTGCTGAGCATGACTACCTGAGTTTTATTCCCTGGACCTATAGAATGGAAGAGAAATGACTCCTACAAATTACCCTATGGCCTCCTCTTGTGAACCCTGACAAGCCATGCCCCCTCCATTAATAAAATTGTAGTTAATAATAGTAACAATGTTATTGATAATAGGGAAGAAATCTTGAACAATATCATCCCCCACCACCACCCTCCTAATGCTTCCATGATTTTAAACTGGTCTTGTGTTAACTATTCTTCCTGCCATCTTGGCTCAAAACAGATTTTACATAAGCAGCTGCAGCTGTGAGAAGCAAAGATGTCTTACCTGAACCACCAGCTTTAGCTGAACATTTTAAAATTCAGCCAAACATATTTAATCAGTCTGTCAGATAGCCCCAACCAAAACACAGCCACCAATCACAGCCAACCATTTAGCTACCACAGTATACCAGGGGCCAATCTCCTCCAAAGATACAGGGACATCAGAAACCTCCACAAATACTGTTTCTGGGTATCATCAAAACATGCTGACAAAGCCAGTTTGTAAAATTAGTCATAAGGGTGCAAGAAGACAATGGGGTCGGGCTGTCTTCAAATCTGGAGATAGCTAGGAAAACTTTGGAGACTGATTTCAGAGCCTCCCATTCCAAAAAGCCAAGCATGAGTGTTTTCAGAGAAAAAAGGAAAGAAAGATTCTCCATTTGGCTTCCAGAGTCAATAACCACAGGCTCTAACCACTCCAGAGGGTAGAACAGGAGCTTACATATCATTGTTTCTCTAACCAGATAACAACTTGTCAACTTTTTCAGTGGCTACACATTACTATTTGAACTACCAAAATCTTATTCAGCTGTAAATCCCTATTCAGGTATAAAAGAACATGTGTTCTATAGGTAGTGGAAAGAATGTAAGCCTATTTTCTTAGAATAACTAGTTATTCCTTAACTCATTTGGTCCCACTAAAGCATAACTTGCTTTCAAAAGGAGTAACATGGAAACCATAGAAGCTGCATTACTCACAATCAGACAGGATACTTCTTCAAAGAGCTGGAGTCAGCCAGAGGGTCTACTTAGTAAGCACAGGATATACTTAGAGCATAAACACTGATCAGGTCCAGTTTCCAGAAAGTAGTTACAACCCCACAGCAAACACTAAGTATTTCAACTATAAACAGCTGGCTACTAACTACTCAGGAGTTCATTCTGGGTGGTTCTATATGGAGGCCACCAGTACCCATCACTATAAAGCACCCCAAGGCACTGCTTTCCAGAGGCCATGCAAGTCCCTAACCCTGGGGAATATCTACAAATTTCCGATTCTGCTGAGTGTTGCATGAAGAATGCAGCAATGTGTCATTTATAGAAAAAAAACTCTTATTTTATTTTATTCTTAAAACTGAAATTCATTTTTCTTGGTGTCTTTGCCTAAAGTGCTAATACACAGGTAGGATTTTACAAAGTGTGAATAGACTGCCAAAATGTCAAGCATCAAACTACACATTAATAAACAGTAAATATGTAAGGCTTTATTTTATTTTTTTAAGGTTTTATTTTTTATAAATGACTAAAGGAAGCGGATAGGTACAATATTTTAGTCTAATTTGTTGTTTCAGCCCAAGATACTCAGTGTATTCTTTATCCGGTAGTGACCAGCCTGAGCTGTCTGCTGTGTTTGCTCTGCCTAGCAGAAGGCAGGTCTCCTGGGCTGTCAGCTACTGATCTGATCTGACTAAGGCCTTGCTCTCCCACCTAAGCAAAGGCAGAAAAACAGTAATTATCATTTGTTTTTCTACACTGGAATGATGAAACCCAGTGCTGGTGCCAATCTTAACAGAAAATCTTTCTCGGAAATAAATTTCTCATCAGGGTGCAGAGAATATCAGAATTATGCTTCCTGACCCCAGTGCAGACCTGGCTTCACCTTTACCCAACTGAACTTATTCTGCTTAGCAAACTCAATTACTTGAAGATTTCCTCATGAATCATGCCAGGGTTCTATTGTCACATCATCATTATGACTGTTCTAAAACTTCATTTAAAACTTATGGATATGACTTTCCAAATTCTGTTTCCGTCCTTTAAATCAAGATGAAGTGTGCCAGCTGGCTTCCCTGAACACAATTGCAGGCCAAGGAGTCGGATGTGACCTCCACATTTGTGCCACATAACAAACATGTTCAGCTCCTGTGGCAGGGTTTCACATAGCACATTATTATTCTTAGTTTTATTTATAAATTGCATTTTCAAAAGACATTTTGAAGCCAGGGCTATTCCGTTTAACTCTATTGACTGGACATTATTAGGACTGTATATTCTTTTTAAGGAATAACAAATTTTGGGCTGGAGAGATGGCTCAGTGGTTAAGAACATGTAGTTCTTGTCCAGAGAACTGGAGTTCAGATTCTAGCCCCCATGTAGAGAGAAAACTGCATGCAACTCCAGCTTCAAGAACTCTGTCATGCTCTTCTGGCCTTGATGGCACCTATGCTCATGAGCACGTATGCTGACATTCACACATAAACATTATTTTAAACATAAACATCAGCTTCAGATGCTGCCTCACTTGCTTGTGGTAGTGATAAAATCTCAACCACTCAGCTAGCGATGTAGCCAGTGTACACTGTGTCCTGCTTTGACGAATATTCCTACTTTGTCTAGGTGTACTCAAAGATAGTTCCACAAAAGGTGTTGGCTAAGTTATCAAAATTCATAGATTCCCATGTACCTGTCACAGGTCTTAAAGTCTCCACAGTTTTGGGTGCAGACAAATCAATAAGAAGTCACACTTAATGGTGTGGAGACCTCCTGGTTTGTCAAGTCCTCTCATAACTAAGTTTTTCAAAGGCTCTAAATCCTTCATGAAGAATTCAGATAAGAATCAAACACTTCAAACAAAATGTAACAACCACAAAAAGCGGCGATACACAAGGTAGTTCAAAGCCTAGGTGCTAACACTCTGGAAATCAAGCCAGATGCAATGGCTCTGTGGGATCTCTTGCTACAAGTACTGTCTTGATATATCAAAAGGATAGGGGTACATCTTTCACTAGAGTCTAGCCACAAGTTCTTTACCCACTTTCAGTGTCAGCTATGGTTCCATCTGGTGTAGAGGGCCTTAAATGCAAACAGAGTAGTTTTTGGTTATTTTCCCTAACATTTGTGCCATTTTAGCACCAGTAGGTATATCTTGCCAGAACAGCCATTATTACAGTTCATTATGTGAAAAAACTGGTGTCTTAATTAGGGTTTCTATTGTTGCAACAAAACACCATGACCAAAAAGCAGGTTGGGGAGGAAAGGGTTTATTTGGCTTACAATTCAGCATTGCTATTTATCACTGAAGGAAGTCAGTACAGGAACTCAAACAGGGCAGGATCCCAGAGGCAGGAGCTGGTGCAGAGGCCATGGAGAGGAAACTGCTTACTGGCTTGCTTCTCCTGGCTTGCTCGCCCATCTTCTTACAGAACCCAGGACCAGCAGCCCAGGGATAGCACCACCCGCCATGGGAGTTCTCCCCCATTGATGACTAAATGAGAAAATGTCTTACAGCTGGATCTCATTGAGGCATTTCCTCAGCTGAGGCTCCTTCCTCTAATGGCTCTAGCTTGTGTCAAGTTGACACACAAAATTACCCAGTACACCTAGGTAAGGATGACGATTTCTTTTCTCCTCTAGTAGCATGATAGTACCTTCCAGTACTATGACAGCTGGTCATTCAGGTTGTAGCTTTCATTCTAGTACCCACTTGATTTATCCAAGTTCTATGACTAAAGTATGTGGTTTTTATACCAATGGAGACTTATCAAATGCTATGGAGGATACTTAAGAGCAATGACATTTTCCTGTAATATTTGGGGTTACAAAACATACTGGCTAACAACTAAAAAAAAGTAGTCAATTCCTCATACTGGGTATTTATTTGCTAACATGTGGTCTAGTTACAGTGATGACCAGACCCCATTATAAGGTGAATTCCATTTTAAATAGTTTATATATACATATATATGTAAGCCTCTACAATGCTTCCATATGGCTTTCTCAAAAGACGTTTGGTATTATTTATCCCTCCCTGTTGTCTCTCTTCTATCCAGCCCTCCCATCACACACCCTATTTAATCCTCCCTGATCCACAATCCCCCTTTATCTTTCTTCCATTGAAAGATTCAACACTCCCCCATTGCTCTTACTATATAAATATTCAAAGCTAATATTCACATGTGAGAAAAAAAAACATAGAATGTTTGTCTTTCTGGTCTTGGTTCCCTTACTGGAGATGATAATTACAAATGCATTCTTAAACTTTGGAATTTAACAATTTCTTGTTTCATAACAGTTATGTTTCATCGTATAACTGTACAATGTTTGTATTATCAATTATGCATTTGAAGGATATGCAAGTTGTTTCCAGTGCTTGAATATTGTGAATGGAGCAACAGGGAAGATGAGCAAGTATCCATGTAGCAGGAAATGGAGTTGTTATTCAAGAACCCAGGAGTGGTATACTTGGATCTTGTGGTAGATTTATTTTCTATCTTTTTGAACAACCTCGGTAGTGATTGTCATAGTTGCTGCACCTGTTTGCATTCCTTTCAGCAATATGATGAGACTGAGGGTGAGGCTGAGGGTGAGGGTAGGGGTTGGGGTAGGGTAGGGGTTAGGGTCAGGGCCAAGGGTGGGAGTCAGGGTTAGATGAAGGTTAGGGTTAGGGGGTTAGGGTTAGTGGTTAGGATTAGGGTTAGGGCAAGAAGCAAGTCTGGTTGCACACTAATCAGTTGCCAGTGTTGGTTCAAACTTCAAGAGTCTGACACTGGGCAGTTTATTTCCAGCATGTTTAAGTATAATACAATTTGGAAAAAAAAGATTCCCCAGTGTAACACAATCCCATGTGCACACTAAAGGTTAAGGCATAATTACATAGAAACTCTTTTCAAAGAACATATCACTCTTCCATGAAGATGGGTTCTATAGATAGATAGACACTGTGTTATTTTAAGGACCTATGGGAGGATCATACAGATAACCCGAAGGTCACTAGGCTGTTTACCACCTCTGTTCCTGTTTGTAAGGGTCTTGGGTAGACAGGGCCCTGCAGTCTCTATTCAGTCATCAAGGAAGCATGATGATTACCTGCTTGCAAACTTTACTGTTAAGTCTAAGTCATTTGATGATTTGATTAGGGTTCTGCTTAAGATGTGGAAGTAACAACTTCTGAAAATTTAGACACAAAACCTCTCTTTGGATATGGAGACCAGAGAGAATGTTGGGGATTGGATACAGCAGAAAGTGAGCCTCTCCTTGTGATTGGGAACAGGACCCTAAACAGTGTTGTGATCAAGTGTACCCTGAGGTAAATACAGCTCCTTCCAAGAAATCTTTTTTTTTCTTTTTAAATATATATATATTATTTTACAATACCATTCAGTTCTACATATCAGCCATGGGTTCCCCTATTCTCCCCCCTCCCACCCCCTCCCCTTACCCCCAGCCTACCCCCCATTCCCACCTCCTCCAGGACAAGTCCTCCCCTGAGGACTGCGATCAACCTGGTAGACTCAGTCCAGGGAGGTCCAGTCCCTTCCTCCCAGACTGAGCCAAATGTCCCTGCATAAGCTCTAGGTTTCAAACAGCCAACTCATACAATGAGCACAGGACTTGGTCCCACTGCCTAGTTGCCTCCCAAACTGATCAAGCCAATCAACTGTCTCACCTCTTCAGAGGGCCTGATCCAGCTGGGGGCCCCTCAGCCTTTGGTTCATAGTTCATGTGTTTCCATTCATTTGGCTATTTTTTTCGATAATTGAGTAAAACTGAATTTTATTATAAGCCACAGTCGTCCTAGGGACCTCCATGCTATATATATAGACTCTATGGTTCTATGGGTTGTGGTCTGATTGTTCTTTATTTTATATCTAGAATCCACCTATGAGTGAGTACATACCATAACTGTATTTCTGGGTTTGGGTTACCTCACTCAGGATGATTTTTTCTAGTTCCATCCATTTGCCTGCAAATTTCATGCTTTCATTGTTTTTCTCTGCTGAGTAGTACTCCATTGTGTATATGTACCACATTTTTTTCATCCATTCTTCCGTTGATGGGCATCTAGGTTGTTTCCAGGTTCTGGCTATTACAAATAGTGCTGCTATGAACATAGCTGAGCATGTATCTTTATGGTATGAATCAGCATTCCTTGGGTATATGCCCAAGAGTGGT
This sequence comes from Peromyscus leucopus, assembly GCF_004664715.2. Lineage (NCBI taxonomy): Eukaryota > Metazoa > Chordata > Mammalia > Rodentia > Cricetidae > Peromyscus > Peromyscus leucopus. Next base: position 8,969 of record NC_051080.1, on the reverse strand, counting down.
ATGGCTGGGTCTTGAGGTAGTTCGATTCCTAATTTTCTGAGAAACCGCCATACTGATTTCCACAGTGGTTGTACAAGTTTACATTCCCACCAACAGTGGAGGAATATTCCCTTTGCTCCACATCCTCTCCAACATTGGTTGTCATTGGTGTTTTTGATCGTAGCCATTCTAACAGGTGTAAGGTGGTATCTCAGAGTCGTTTTGATTTGCATTTCTCTGATGATTAAGAATGTTGAGCATTTCTTTAAATGTCTTTCAGTCATTTGTGATTCTTGTTTTGTGAATTCTCTGTTTAGCTCTTTAGCCCATTTTTTAATTGGACTGTTCAGTACTTTGATGTCTAGTTTCTTGAGTTCTTTATATATTGTGGAGATCAATCCTCTGTCAGATGTGGGGTTGATGAAGATCTTTTCCCATTCTGTTGGCTGTCTTTTTGTCTTATTGACTGTGTCTTTTGCCCTGCAAAAGCTCCTCAGTTTCGAGAGGTCCCATTTATTAATTGTTGTGCTCAGGGTCTGTGCTGTTGGTGTTTTATTTAGGAAATGGTCTCCGGTGCCAATGCGTTCAAGAGTGCTTCCTACTTTCTTTTCTATTAAGTTTAGTGTAACTGGATTTATGTTTAGGTCTTTGATCCACTTGGACTTGAGTTTTGTGCATGGTGACAGATATGGATCTATTTGTAATCTTTTACATATTGACATCCAGTTATGCCAGCACCATTTGTTGAAGATACTTTCTTTGTTCCATTGTATAGTTTTGGCTCCTTTGTCAAAAACCAGGTGTTCATATGTGCATGGATTAATGTCAGGGTCTTCAATTCGATTCCATTGGTCCATGTGTCGGTTTTTATACCAGTACCAAGCTGTTTTTATTACTCTATAGTAGAGTTTGAGGTCAGGGATGGTGATGCCTCCAAAGGTTGCTTTATCGTATAGGATTCTTTTAGCTATCCTGGGTCGTTTGTTTTTCCATATGAAGTTGAGTATTTTTCTTTCCAAGTCTGTGAAGAATTGTGTTGGGATTTTTATGGGGATTGCATTGAATCTGTAGATTTCTTTTGGTAAGATTGCCATTTTTACTATGTTAATCCTACCTATCCATGAGCATGGGAGATCCTTCCATTTTCTGATATCTTCTTCAATTTCTTTCTTTAGAGATTTAAAGTTCTTATCAAAAAAGGTCCTTCACTTGTTTAGTTAGTGTTATTCCAAGGTATTTTATATTATTTGTGGCTATTGTAAAGGGTGATGTTTCTCTGACTTCTTTCTCAGCCCTTTTATCATTTGTGTATAGGAGGGCTACTGATTTTTTTGAGTTGATCTTGTATCCTGCCACTTTACTGAAGGAGTTTATCAGCTGTAGGAGTTCCCTGGTAGAGTTTTTGGGGTCACTTATGTATACTATCATATCATCTGCAAACAGTGAAAGTTTGACTTCTTCCTTGCCAATTTGTATCCCTTTGATCTCCTTTTGTTGTCTTATTGCTCTAGCTAGAACTTCTAGTACTATATTGAATAAATATGGGGAGAGTGGACAGCCTTGCCTTGTTCCTGAATTTAGTGGTATCGCTTTGAGTTCCTCTCCATTTAATTTGATGTTTGCTGTTGACTTGCTATAAATTGCCTTTATTATGTTTAGAAATGTTCCTTGTATTCCTGATCTTTCTAAGACCTTTATCATGAAGGGGTGTTGGATTTTGTCAAAGGCTTTTTCAGCATCTAATGAGATGATCATGTGGTTTTTTTCTTTCAGTTTGTTTATATGGTGTATTACATTGACTGATTTTCGTATGTTGAACCATCCTTGCATCCCTGGGATGAATCCTACTTGGTCGTGATGGATGATTGTTTTGATGTATTCTTGGATTCGGTTTGCCAATATTTTGTTGAGTATTTTTGCATCAATGTTCATGAGGAAGATTGGTCTGTAGTTCTCTTTCTTTGTTGCATCTTTGTGTGGTTTGGGTATCAGGGTAATTGTAGCCTCATAAAAAGAGTTTGGTAGTGTTCCTTCTGTTTCTATTGTGTGGAACACTTTGAAGAGTATTGGTATTAGTTCTTCTTTGAAAGTCTGGTAGAATTCTGCACTGAAACCATCTGGTCCTGGGCTTTTTTTGGTTGGGAGACTTTTGATGACTGTTTCTATTTCCTTAGGGGTTATTGGTCTATTTAAATGGTTTATCTGGTCTTGATTTAATTTTGGTATGTGGTATTTATCCAGAAAATTGTCCATTTCTTCATGGTTTTCCATTTTTGTGGAGTACAGGTTTTTGAAGTATGATCTGATGATTCTCTGGATTTCCTCATTGTCTGTTGTTATGTCTCCCTTTTCATTTCTGATTTTGTGAGTTTGGGTGCTCTCTCTTTGCCTTTTGGTTAGTTTGGCTAGGGGTTTGTCTATCTTGTTGATTTTTTTCAAAGAACCAACTCTTGGTTTCATTGATTTTTTGTATTGTTCTCTTGTTTTCTATTTCGTTGATTTCAGCCCTCAATTTGATTATTTCCTGGAGTCTATTTCTTCTCGGTGAGGTTGTTTCTTTTTGTTCTACAGTTTTCAGTTGTGCTGTTAATTCATTGGTATGGGATTGCTCCATCTTCTTTATGTGTGCATTTAGAGCTATGAGTTTTCCTCTTAGCACTGCTTTCATAGTGTCCCATAAGTTTGGGTATGTTGTACTTTCATTTTCATTGAATTCTAGGAACTCTTTAATTTCTTTCTTTATTTCTTCCTTGACCCATTGATGTTTCAGGTGGGCATTATTCAGTTTCCATGAGTTTGTGGGGTTTCTATAATTTTTGTTGTTGTTGAGGTCTAACTTTAAGGCATGGTGGTCTGATAAGATACAGGAGGTTATTCCAATTTTTTTGTATCTGTTGAGGAAATCTTATTTTTTAAGGAAGTCCTTTATTAAGAAAATGTATTGACTTTTCTGTCTTCTCTGTGCCTAACAAATAGACTGTCTCCTTTGTACATTAGAGATGGTGATGGTTTTTAACTTGAATGATTATGGTTAATCATTGTCTTAGGGTTTCTACTGCCATGAAGAGATATCATGAACACAGAAGCTCTTACAAAGGAAAACATTCAATTGGGGCTGGCTTACAGTCTCAGAAGTTTAGTCCATTATCATCATGGTTTGTACACAGATCTTCCTTTCTAGGGAGGAGACTGCAATCTTCAGATATTTTGGTAAGTCCATGACCCAAAAAGATTCAGGAAGAAGATATGTTTTAATTTTCTGCTTCATTTATATGTGTTCTGAGGTGTCCCTGTAAATGCTATGGTTGGCAGATATGTGAGAGGCAAGGAGGAAATCCAGTTCAACACAACTTAGCTGATACTGATTCAAACTTCTAGAGTCTGACTGACTCTGAGCAATTTATTGTAAGCATATTTAAGCACAGTACAATTTGGAAAAAAGTTTCCTGGTGTAATGCAATTCCCTGTACACAAGGAGGCATAATTATATTAAAATTCAAGTCAATGTCACTTCTTCCAAGAAGATTGGTTCTAGAGATAGGCTACATGTATTGTCTTTAAGGGCCTAGGGAAGGATCTGGTGTGGTATGGGATCTTGGAGGAGCTCCTGGCCATACAGATAATGCAAAGGTCATCCAAACTATTAGCTACCTCTGGCTCTGCTAATGGGAACTTGATATGGCCTAGCCCTACAGATAATACAGATCACCAGGTTATTAATTACCTCTATTCCCAGATTTCTGGGTGTAAAAACAGGTTATACATCTTTTCCCTTGAAAAGGCAACCCTGTGTGTTTATCATTCCTGATTTTTATGAGTGAAAGGACCTTTGTGCATGCCTTGTGTGTATTGCAAACATTGTCAAAAAATCAAAATGAAGTTGTTTGTATTAATCCAAGCAAACAAAGTTGAGAGCTTATGAAGGAATAGTCCTTATGTATGTTTACCTGGTAGTAACTGTCACAAAAGACTGCAAAGTCCTCAAGCTTGCAGAATGGCCCTTCCAAAGTTGTATAAGCAGTACATGTTGCAGAATATTTGATCACACTGTGAACCCTGAGATTGCATTATTTCCTGCAAAAACCTGTTTCTAACTGTGGTGTGGCTCAGCCCTAGCACACACCTTTTATCCAAGAGCTTTCTGCTTGAATATTATAAACAGTATTAAATAAAATCAACTGTAGGTCAAGAGGTGGAGTAAGCAACCAGTCGACAGGAAGTGAACATAATAAACTATAGAGAGTAAGAGGGGGTAAAGAGGACAGATAGAGAAATGCACAGGAAGTAGAAGGAGGAACATCCAGTTGTTAGAGTTTTGCTTGAGATGGTGTAGGAGAAAGCTCTTTCTGGATTATCGGCAGAGGAGGAAGCAGCTGGGTGTTTTCCCTGCCTCTCTGAACTAGCAGGCTTTCACCCCACTATCTGGCTCCCAAGTCTTTATTGGTAAAATTGAACAATTGAGATTTGTTTAAAAACAACACTTTAGAGATTTTGTTAAAAACAAGTCCATCTGTCCAGCAACTGGGCTGATTTTATTCTTGTTATTGTGGTCAAGAATTACTGTTTCAAAATATCTGATGTAATCCTTATAGTTTTGCATTTAAAAGTATCCTTTACTGGAAGTATAGCATAGTGGAAAAACATTTTCTAGCTACGTGAGGTTTTAAGACCAGCTCCCAGCACTATTATAAAAAACTAATCCTGCCTCAACCTCACTGAATATTCCATAGTTTGCTACAGTATGTATGTTTCCACTAAAATGATTTTACTTTTACCATTACAATATTATTCCTCCTAGAAGTTATTTTTTTCAGTTTTAATGTTTCTTTCAATAAACACAAGGTACTCACTAGAATTTTTAATTTTATAGTATAGGAAATGTTTGGTATTTGTATTTTGATTCAGGCCAGGGGTCAAGGGTCAAGACTTAGAAATCAAGGATCAAAGGCCAGGGGGTCAAAGATCAGAGAAAAAGAGTCAAAGAGGCAGAGGTCAGGGGTCAAAGGTAAGAGGTCAGGGGTTAAGGATGAAAAGCCAGGGGTCAAAGTCAGAGGCAACAATATCAAAGGTCAGAGCAAAAGGCAAAAGGTCAAGTGACAAAAGGTCAGAGAACAAGGGTCAACACCTACCATCAACACCCCACCATCAATACCCAAAGTTGATATTCTATATAAACTACTACTTCGTATACATAAATTTATCATATATTAAATTATTTTCCCCAAGCATATAAGCATGTAATTACTATTAATCAATTAGGACATTAACTGATTTACTATACATATTATTATATATCAACATGACTATTACCTATTTAAGAGTTCCTTAATATTTGACAGACATTTCTGTATTATCTTACATACATCATCTTTGTCATAACCCTGGTTTTCCATAGGACTACCCCCTTCCCCTTCTGGTCCATTCGTCTACCATCCTTCATGAAAGCAGCAACCCACCCACCTATGCCCCTCTTCTTGCTCCGGTCCCATTTCAACTTGGGGGTAACTAATATGAAACTTTATGAGACATTTGTTTCTTACTTCAGGGCCATTAAATGCATTATCACTCATACATTCTGCTTAAATAAGAAATCTCGAGACAGGGCAGAAGCCAGCAGAGACATACAGGCCCGGAGGCAGCGGCCGGCAGAGACAGACAGGCCCGTCGGCCCACAGAGGTAGATAAGCCTGGTGCGGCAGGCAGAGGAAGGTAGGCCTGAGGTGGTTGGCAGAGATAGACAGGCCCGGCTGCGGCCCACAGAGGCAGACAAGCCTGGTGCGGAGGCAGGCAGAGCAGGTGGTGGCCGAAACACAGTTGCAATAAAGACCAGAAACTGAGCTATTACCTGCTGAAGAGCTAGTGAAAACAAGCTCTTCATCAAGAGCTTGGAACAGGGACGCCTTTAACCCCAAACCCAGGGAAGAAACTATCTCTGTGGGATGGAACCAGAACGAATCTGAACACTCTGTCTGAGGCCAACCCAGGGTCCAGCTGCTGATCCTGCAAAACCCAACAACTTGGAGGTGTTGGTGAGACTACCCAGCTCAGCTGAAATCCATCCAGGAGAGGATTCAGATCCCTACAGTTTGAAGTCTGAAGAAACAAGACCAGTTGAAGAGTTGACAAATGAACAAAACGTGACCAGGGAACACAGAAGAAGGTGCTGCCCAGCCACCAAACCAGATCACCAGAATCATAAGTATATACTTCACCGACTGAAATCAGCTGCTCCTAAAGAAACAGCCCAATAGCACCAATTTAACCAAGAACTCCTAGTGAACCAAGACTAAAAATTAGAACAAGAGAGGCACTCTCAGACACAGACACCACCTGCACCGAGCAGAGGAAGAGATGAGTAGACACCAGTGTAAAAATACAGGCAACAACATAAAGACGTATATGGCAACATCAGAACCTAGTGATTCTACACCTGCAAGACCTGAACATACCAAGACAGAAGAAACAGAAGAAATCAACCCTAAAAATGACTTTAAGAAGATGATAGAGGCCCTTAAAGAATAAATAAAAAATTCCCTTAAAGAGGAAATAAAAATTCCCTTAAAGAGGAAATGAAAAACTCCATTAAAGAGGAAATAAAAACTTCCCTTAAAGAGGAAATGAAAAACTCCATGGAAATAAAAACTTCCCTTAAAGAGGAAATTAAGACTCCATTAAAGAGGAAATAAAAATTTCCCTTAAAGAGGAAATGAAAAACTCCATTAAAGAGGAAATAAAAAACTCCCTTAAAGAAATGGGAGAAAAAACAAACAAAAAATGGGAAGAAATCAAAGAAAGCCAAGAAAAAGCAATTAAACAGATGAAAGAAACATTCCAAGATGTGAAAAATGAATTTGAGACAATAAAGAAAACACATGCTGAGGGAATGCTGGTAATAGAAATCCTGACTAAACAAACAGGAACTACAGAAACAAGCACAATCAACTGATTGCAAGAGATGAAACAGAGAATCTCTGGCACTGAAGACACAATAGAGAAAATAGATTCGTCAGTCAAAGAAAACACTAAAGACAAAAAAGTCGTAACACAAAACATCCAAGAAATTTGGGACACCATGAAAAGACCAAACCTAAGAATAATAGGGATAGAAGAAGGAGAAGGCTACCAACTCAAAGGCACAGAAAATAAATTCAACAAAATCATGGAAGAAAACTTTCCTAACCTAAAGAAAGAAATACCTATGAAGATACAAGAAGCTTACAGAACACCGAATAGGCTGGATCCAAAAAAAAGTCCCCTCGCCACATAATAATCAAAACACTAAACACAGAGAACAAAGAAAAAAATATTAAGAGTTGCAAAGAAAAAAGACCAAGTAACATATAAAGGCAAACACATCAGAATAACACCAGACTTCTCAATAGAGACTATGAAAGCTAGAAGGTCATGGACAAATCTTATGCAGACACTAAGAGACCATGGATGCCAACCCAGACTATTATACCCAGCAAAACTCTCAATCACCATAGGCGGAGTAAACAAAATATTCCAGGATAAAACCAGATTTAATCAATACCTGTCCACAAACCCAGCCCTACAGAAAGCACTAGAAGGGAAAATCCAACCCAAAGAAGCTAAACACATCCATGAAAAATCAAGCAATAGATAACCCCAAACCAACATACACCAAAACAGGACAACACAACACAACCACAAAAAATAACAGGAATTAACAATCACTGGTCATTAATATCCATCAATATCAATGGTCTCAACTCACCTATAAAAAGACACAGGCTAACAGTATGGATAAGAAAACAGGACCCATCGATCTGCTGCATACAAGAAACACACCTTAACTTCAAAGACAGACACTACCTCTGAGTAAAGGGCTGGGAAAAGGTTTTCCAAGCAAATGAACCTAAGAAATAAGCTGGTGTAGCTAGCCTAATATCTAATAAAATAGACTTCAGACTAAAATCAATCAAAAGAGATCAGGATGGACATTACATATTTATCACAGGGAAAATCCACCAGGATGAAGTCTCAATTCTAAACATTTATGCTCCAAATACAAAAGCACCCACACTCATAAAAGAAACACTACTAAAGTTTAAAATGCACATCAAACCCCACACATTAGTAGTGGGAGATTTTAACACACCACTCTCACCATAAGACAGATCTACCAGACTGAAACTTAACAAATAAATAAAGGACCTAACAGATGTTATGACTCAAATGGACTTAATAGATATCAACAGAACATTCCATCCTAACGCAAAAGAATATACCTTCTCAGCACCCCATGGAACCTTCTAAAAAATTGACCACATGCTTGGCCACAAAACAAATCTCAACAGCTACAAAAAAATTGGAATAACCTCCTGTATCTTATCAGACCACCATGCCTTAAAGTTAGACCTCAACAACAACAAAAATTATAGAAACCCCACAAACTCATGGAAACTGAATAATGCCCACCTGAAACATCAATGGGTCAAGGAAGAAATAAAGAAAGAAATTAAAGATTTCTTAGAATTCAATGAAAATGAAAGTACAACATACCCAAACTTATGGGATACTATGAAAGCAGTGCTAAGAGGAAAACTCATAGCTCTAAATGCACACATAAAGAAGATGGAGCAATCCCATACCAATGAATTAACAGCACAACTGAAAACTGTAGAACAAAAAGAAACAACCTCACCGAGAAGAAATAGACTCCAGGAAATAATCAAATTGAGGGCTGAAATCAACGAAATAGAAAACAAGAGAACAATACAAAAAATCAATGAAACCAAGAGTTGGTTCTTTGAAAAAAATCAACAAGATAGACAAACCCCTAGCCAAACTAACCAAAAGGCAAAGAGAGAGCACCCAAACTCACAAAATCAGAAATGAAAAGGGAGACATAACAACAGACAATGAGGAAATCCAGAGAATCATCAGATCATACTTCAAAAACCTGTACTCCACAAAAATGGAAAACCATGAAGAAATGGACAATTTTCTGGATAAATACCACATAC